>NW_007247769.1:492266-703849 GCF_000164805.1 Carlito syrichta | reverse complement strand
GCCCAGCAGATCGAAGCTGCGGTGGCCGGGAGCGGCCACTGCACTCCAGTCTGGGCGACAGAGTGAGACTCCAACTCAAAAAACAAAAACAAAAAAACAACATGATGATTAAACTACAAATATATTTCCCTCATGCTTTAAAAAGATATTTGTAGAATCTATTCATATTTGTCAAAGCTTGCATTGTTTTAATGTTTTTAGATGTGCCACAATGCAATTCAGTAATCATATGTGGTTGTTGGACCTTAAGGATGGTTCTGTTTTTTTGCTATTGTAAACAGTGCAGTGAAGAACATTATTATAGTGAAAATTTTGACCAATCCTTAATTATTTCTTTAGGATAAATTCGTCAGTAGAACTGAAGTAGAACTGGTGGGTTGAAGGATCTGCATGTTTTCACATCTTGCCAAATTGCCCTCCAAAAAAGCTGACTAATCAGATGTTATACTCACTGATTTATCATCCTGCTAAGCTAAGAGCACACTGCTTCCACTGTACCAGAGATCGGAGGACCTGGCTTTGGCAGCAACTATCACTTAAGTCACGTCTCAGTCCAGATGTCACTGCCAGAGGTCACTGGCAGTCTATGGATTCTTTTGAATTTACGATGTTTTAAAATATTTGAATTGAGATGGGCATGGTGGTTCATGCCTATAGTCCTAGCAACTCAGGAGGCTGAGGTGGGAGGATCACTTGAGCCCATGTGTTCAGATTGTGGTGAGCTGTGATCTTGTCACTGCACTTCAGCCTGAATGAGAGAGGGACAACTTGCCTCTAAAAAAAGTATATATTTGATTATATAAGTATATATTAAATATATATTTGAATTTAAAACCAACTTTACATATCAGTAAATTTCACAAAATACATCAGAATTTCTGGCTCCTATTTCTGGCGGGCATGTATTCTCGCAGTTTGCCACAGTCTGCACCTCTCCCTGTTGCCACTCAGCTCGCTTCATTCACTTACTTGCCAGGCCCCTACAGGCATGAGGATTTACAACTCCTATCTCAGCTTCTTTTCCCCATTTAAAATTGGCCCACCAGCAAAGAACTCCATGCTCTTCATTCTGATTAACTACAGAATTAATTTTTTAAAAAACAAATCCTATTTGTAATAATAATATTCAGGTTAATCATTTAGGAAGCTGCTTCAGAGAAACCCCGAACGTCTTTAACCAATATAAAATACCATGAATCACTTTGGACTCCACAGTGCATTATGTATTTAAAAACAGAAAATTAGACACAGGAGAATTCATCTTAACTTCATTAGATATGAAATATTAATTCTCTTCTGGCTTTCATATTATTTACATATTTAATAACATGTTAGCTACAGTCTTTGACTGAGAGCAATTAGAGGCCAGGGGCTGTCTCTTGCCTTCATCTTAAAGATGCCAAAATGTTTTGATGTTGTGGGGAGATAGGATTGCTGAGGAGAGCTGGATGCTATTGTCTCCATTCCCTTTCTCTCATGTCGTAAATTGTTCACCACAAGTTCCCCTTGAACAGGATATGGATGACTTCGGCTGACCCTGTGAGAATTCCATTCCACCATTCCCATCCCTTTCTCGAGTTGGAAAGAGGAGACTGTGGCCATCTTGTTTTTCTAAAAAAACAAAGGTAAACATTGATCCAATATTTCTGCAGCTGCCTTTCTTGGGTCTTCTTAGAACTCAGTTTTCTCCTAAGTAAAATGGGGGTAAAAGAACAGATATGTTGGACTGTCTTGAGGATAAAGAGGGCAAATGAGGATGAACACACGGCCCGTAGGGCAGCTGCCCAGTTGGGGTTGGGTCCTTCCTGGTGCAGCAGTGAGCAGCGCCTTGGGCCTCGGCACCACGCCGGGTGCATCTCCAGAGCTCAGCATGCAGCCCCCATCACCGCATCCCTGAGGGCCCACCGGAGTGCTGTTCAAAGTTTGCAATGGTGGCCGTGTCTCTGGGAATCACCCCTGCAGCCACAGCTATGAGAACCAGGTGAAGGAAAAGCCACTTGGGCCTTGGGAGGTCCGTGGGACAAGGTCAACTTTGGGACTGGAAGGGCGGGAGCATTTGGGTAGAGGCACTGGAGAGAAGTGTTGTGTACAACGAGTGCACAACACAGAGCTGGTGACAAGCTTGACACCAAGGGCCGCGGTGACCAAGTCAGCCTGGTGATATGGAAGTGAGGGTGTGTGGGCAAGAGGGAGGTGGCCTGTTCAGTAGATTTAAAAAAAAACAAGAAAGTATCGAAGTTATATAGAACCTTGGGAAAAGTTTAGAGTGGGGATCATCACCTGGCGGTCCTGGGCCAGATAACCTACACTGCAGATACCATATTTGCCCATAGGATTCTAATTATCATTATTACTTTTGTTAATTTTCAAGATCTCTTAGATACAGTCCGCATTCTCCAGTTACCCCCAGTCTCTTCCGCCACCCATTTACATGATGCACCTGGCCCCAGCTCCCAACCACACTCCTCTTTCAGTTTTAAGAATGAGGTGTCCGTGGGACCTGAGAGCGGGAATCGCCTGCTCTCTGGCTGAGAGGTGCAGCACCATCCTACCCCAGGCTGCCTGTCACCGGGTCCAGGGCCCTTGGAGGAGCTTGGGTGGAGCCCTGTGGACAGTGGAGAGCTCCTGCAGGTCCAATGCAGGGCAGTGACATCTGGGGGTGCTGGGCATGATGTGGAGGAAGCCGAGGGGCTGACATGGCAGGGGCTGGAATGTAGGCTGCTGTCTGGTCCCCAGAGCCTGGAGCTCCTCATCCAACAGGCGTCCCAGGTGGGGCTGGCTTGCTGCATCCCACACTGGCACCTCCCACCATGTTGCTTTCCTCCCTCCCCCACCGAGGGCCCTCTTACCTCTTTCCTCCATGCCTTGGTGGGACACCCAGACACTCACATGCCCTTCAGTCACATCTCCACCTCGCAACAAAGACAGTCATCTGCAGAATTCTGGGGGGGAGGAGACTTTAAAAAGGGGGTTCTCAGCTATTCTGGAGTGAGGCTCAATGACCCAAGTGCTTCGGGTGGGGGGCAGGTATGCACAGTGCTCTCACCTCATACCCCCAAGGAGTCCATCAGGATGAATGTCACGCTAATGAACGCCAGAGGAGTGAAGCCTGATTTGTCACTCGCTGTGAAGGGCTCGAGGTGTCACCAATCTATCACAGTCACTCTCCAGGAACGAGCAACTGGTGAGTCTGTGGAGAGATCAGACTCTCTTATTAATCTGTCCTGGGTGTTAGATTTAGGGAGCAGGGCTCGAGGCCCAGGCTGATGGGGCTGTGAACCACACCAGAGACAAGGATGGTGGCCCAAATTGTGCTGCAGAGCAATGCTCCTCCTTCTCTGGAATTCCCCTTTAGCACCAGAGCTAGAATTTGGAGGAATCGAGGCTGAGGGGGCGCGCCCATCTGTCTTACAAATGGGGAGTCAGAGGATTCACGTAGCCTCCAATCTGTGGCAGTTACAGAGCAGTTCTACCTGTGTGCCGTGTGACCTGAGTTTAGTTAACACCCCTTTCTGGGCCAGTTTCTCCATTTGTAAAATGACCAGGTTAGAAAGACAGCTGTTTCTTCTAAAATTCTAACTCACCCGATGTGTTAGACTGCGTGTAGTTTTTTTTTTTTAAGTTTTAATACCAATAGCTCTATTGAAATATAATTTATATAATATACAATTTGCCCACTTAAAGCACACAATTCAATAGTTTTTGGTATATGAGACCCAACAATTAGGTTCACAAATCATCCTAGGAAACACGCTACCTACCTCATTGCTGAATATCACTATGGTAGCTTTTGAAGTACTCCTCTTGGGAAGCTATGCACCAACGCCAGCACCTAGTCCAACTGTCAAAGCAGTTTTAGAACTCTTTTCTGGAATGGCCATCAGAGCTGTCATAGCTATTTGTTGAGGTCTGACAATCAAGTTTGCAAACTTGCCACCATGTGCTCACGTTGGTAGCACTGTACAAAGAACTGTATTGGAACACCCTCTCTACTAACCTGACCTGGCCCCCAGGGACTTTTTTCTTTGCCTGAAGATAAAGGAAATATTGAAAGGAAGACATTTTGATGACATTCAGGAATCAATGGTAATATGATGACAGCTCTGATGACCATTCCAGAAAAAGAGTTGAAAGATTGCTTTGATGGGTGAACTAGGCACTGGCGTCAGTAAATAGCTTCCCAAGGGGAGTACTTCAAAGGTGGCCATAGTGATATTCGGCAGTGAGGCATGTAGCAATTTTTCTAGGGTGAGTTCACAAACTTAGTTAGTCGGACCTCGTAGTCACACATATGTGCAGCCATCCCAATTTTAAACATTTTTATCACCTCAAACGGCCCCCCCATGTCCTTTAACTCTTCCCTCCCTGTGTCCCTTCCTGCACTCTTAGCCCTGAGAAACCACTAACCTGCTTTCTATTTCTATAGATTTTCCTATTCTGGACTTTCATATAAATGGAATCATGTAGTATGTGGTCTTTTGCGACTGCCTTCTTTTAAAAGTTCCTTCATGTTGTAGTAGTATATACTTCATCCCTTCTCATGACTGAATAATATTCCATTGCATGGATGTACTACATTTTGTTTATCTATTTGTCCATTGATGTACATGTGGGTTGTTTCTACCTTTTGGCTACCCTGAATATTGCTTCCGTAAACATTCATATAAGAGTTTCTGTGTGGGCACAGGTTTTCATTTCTCTTGAGTATCCACTTAGGAGTGAATTGCTGTGCCATATGGTAGCTCTATGTTTAATTGTTTGTAGAACGGAGAAATAGCTTTCCAAAGTGGCCATCTTAAACTCTCATCAGTGGCATATGAGGGTTTTAATTTCTCTGCATCAACACTTGTTATCTGATTTTTAAATTTTAGCTATCCTAATGAGTATGAAGTACTAGTGTATTGTGGCTCTGATTGACATCTCCCTAGTGACTAATGATATTGACCATCTTTCATATGCTTATTGGACATTTATATATCTTTTTTTGAGTATACATATTTATCCAGATCCTCCCTCCCACACACACTTTTTATAATAAAGGTGAAGTCTTTCTATGTTGCTCAGGTTGGTCTTGAACTCCTGGGCTCAAGCAATCCTCCCGCCTTGATCTCCCAAAGTGCTGGGATTAAATGTGTGAGCCACGGTGCCTAGCCCCTTTGCTCATTTATTAATTGAGTTCTTTTATTATTGAGTTGTAAATGTTCACATTATATTCTAGGTTCAAGTCCTTTGTTAAATATTGCAAATATTTTTTCCCATTGCGTGTGTTGTCTTTTCACTTTCTTGGTGGTGCCCTTTGAAGCAAAAAACAAAAAAAACTTAATTTTGATGAAGTCCAATTTACCTATTTTTTGTCTTCTTGCTTGTGCTTTGGGTAATATAGCCAAGAATCCTTTGCCAAGTCTGAGATCATAAAGATTTATTCCTCTGTTTTCTTCTAAGAATTTTATAGTTCTTATGTTTAGGTCTTTGACCCATTTTGAGTTGATTTTTGTATATGGTGTGAGGTAGAGGTCCAACTTCATTCTTTTGCATGTGGTTATCCAATTGTCCTGGTTCCATTTTATTGAAAAGACTATTTTTTCTTTTAATATTTATTTTTATATGTTTATCCTTGGGCCAGTACCACACTGTCTTGATTATCACTGCTTTGCAGTAAGTTTTAAAATTGAGAACTGTGAATCTTCCTACTTCGCATTTCTTTTTCAAGATTGTTTTAGCTCTTCTGGATTCTGTGCAGTTTCATATGAACTTTAGAATAAATTTCTCAGTTTTTACAAAGATTTCAGCTGGGATTCTGATAGAGATCTTTTTAAATCTGTAGATCAATTTGGGAAGTCTTGCTCTCTTAACAATGTTAAGTCTTCCAACTCATGATCATGGGATTTTTTTCTGTTTTACTTAGATCTTCTTTAATTTCTTTTAACAATGTTTTGTAGGTTTTCAGAGTACAAATTTTATACTTCTTAGGTTTATTCCTAAGTATTTTATTTTTGATCTCTTTGATACTATTGTAAGCTAAATTGCTTTCTTAATTTATTTTTGGATTGTTCATTGATGGCATATAGAAAAATGATAGGCTTTTGTATACTGATCTTCTATCTTACAATTTTGCTAAACTTGCTTATTCGTTTTAATAGTTTTTTTAGAGGATTCCTTGAGATATTCTCTATATGAGGGCATGTCATCTGCATATTTTCCTTTTTTTTTCAATCTGGATAAATTTTGTATATTTTTCTTTTTTTTCTTTTTTCTTTTGAGTTGCAGTCTCACTCTGTCGCCCAGACTGGAGTGCAGTGGCCGCTCCTGGCCACCGCAGTCTCGACCTGCTGGGCTCCGGCGATCCTTATGCCTCAGCCTTCCAAGTAGCTGGAACTACAGGCGCGCGGTACCAAACCCGGCTAATTTTTTGAGTTATTGTAGAGAGGCGGTCTCACCAAGTTGCCCAGGCGGGTCTCGAACCAGCGGGTTCAGACAATCCACTCACCTCAGCCTCCCAAGGCGTGGGATTACAGGCTGAGCCACCGAGCCCGGTTTGTATATTTTTCTTGCCTCATCACCTTGACTAGAGGCACCAGCACAATGTAGAATAGAACTGGTAAGACATGGTTGTCTTGTTCCTGATCTTAGGGAGTTAGTACCCTGTGTTTTACCATTAAATATGAAGTTGGCTGTATTTTTCATAGATGTTCTTTACCAGACTGAGGAAGTTCCGGTCTATTCTTAGTGTGTTCAGTGATTTTTTTAATCATAAAAAGTATTGAATTTTTTCACATAACTTTTTCTGCATCGGACAATGTGTTTTTTGTGTTTTATTCTATGTATATGATGTATTACATTGATTTTCAGATCTTGAAACAACTTTGCATCTCTGGGATAAATTTCACTTGGTCATGTATATGAGTCTTTTTATACATTGCTGAATTTGGTTTGCTAGTATTTTGCTGAAGGTTTGATTTTTCCATCTGTATTCACAAGTGATATTGGTGTGTAGTGTTCTTGTGCTGTCTTTGTCTGGTTTTAGTACTGGGTAAAACTGGCTTCCTAAAATGAGTTGAACATGTCCCTCCTTCTTCTGTGGTTTTAGAAGAGTTTATAAATGCATGGTATCAGTTCTTTTTTGAATATTTGGTAGAATAGAGCAGTGAAGCTATCAGGGACTGGGGTTTTATTTGTGAGTATTTTTTGAATCGCTGATTCAGTCTCTTCCCTCGTTATAGGACTGTTCAGATTGTCTTTTGAGGCATATTGTGTTGTGTGTGGGCCCTTCCACAGCTTATAGCATCTCAGGAACCTGAGCTCCATGGATCATTGCAGTAACTGGTGAGTCCCTAGGGAAATTCTGATTGGGTAAATGCATGGCTTAGTCTGAGGGCAGCCTGTGATTTGGGCTTCTCGGTTCACTGGAGGCTGAAGAAGATTCTGCAGGTGGGTCTGCATCTGAAGCGCAGTAGGCAGGGCAGGAGGAGGAAGAAGGCTGGGATTTTAGGGAGCTGAAGCAAGAGGAGTGGGCACATATTGTAATTCTATACTGAAGGATTGCTGCGGCAGGGCCTCCCAGCTAGTTTAGGTGGTGCCTTCCTGGCATACTTACATCTCTTCCAACTACCCTTCCTCCCACATGATGGCTGTGTCCCTCGTGCTCTGGATCTTGTTTAGCTCTACGAGGGAAGGGAACCTCTCTGTATGATTATCATATACCCCCAGTGCCCTGTAGAGGGTGAATGTGCATGGCAGAAGGTCTGCATGGCCCATCGTCTTCTCAGAATTATTTTTGAATGGAAGAATGATCAGAATTGCCTTTTGGTCCTTGTCCCTGGCAAATCAGTAGGTAGACCTGGGCTGAAGCCGGGAAGCCAAAGCATCCACCTATTTTATCTGAAGGCCCACTTTTCTGAATCCATGTGTGTCAGGTGTCTTACCCACCCACCACAGACCTGCAAGTGCTCATCACGCTCCATATCGCATGCAAGGCACTGTGGAAGACGACAAAGCACAAGATGCTTAGGGCCTGCCCTTGAGAGGCTGACAATGCAGTCGATGGAAAAAACCCAGTAGCTTCAGTTGAATGAGTCCTCAAACGGCCTCTCTGCCTCAGCCCTGTGATGATCACCATTGTTGTTCCTGTATTCTTGGTTCCAGTAAGTGCACCCAGCATGTTGATGCTGATTGGCTCAGGGACTGTGGAAGAAGGCCCTCCAGCCCTCTGGGCACTTCTTGTTCTCTGCTTCTCTTGATGGGTGGTCCAATTTCTGAAAATGTGCCCAGCTTCAATCTTGTATTTCTGCAGTTGTTTCCCTCAGCCAAGTCATAACTGACTGCTGTCCTCCTGCCCCCTCGACCCCTGGGACATTGTCCTGGCAGCCTTCTGCCTGTGGTCTCAGTCCCATATCCTTTCAGGAAAGGTAAATGGGGCAACATGCACACACACCTAATTTCTCAATTTTCCTGCCAAGTGGGCAATCTCTAGGTCACATCTTTTACCACTCACTGTGGTTAGGGGCTGGAGAATTTGGTAGCCTCTTCTTGAGACAACATTTATACATTGGTCACAGGGGAAGGCATTCTGGAAGAAAAACAAGAGATTTGACCTAGTTTAGCTGAGCTCGCAGGAGAGCTGGGTGTTACCTCAGGCCCTGTTAGAGAAACAGGCTCCACAGAGGAGCCATGAGGGACAGTTGCTCTCTATTCAGGAGCTGGAGTCCAGTCTCTGTTAGGTGCGTGGGTGCTACGTGATGGGGCAGGAAGTGACATCCTTAATACCTCAGGCCCAAGATCAGGGGCAGGCTCCTGCCTGCCGGAGGGGACGCAGCCAGTTCTCTCAAAGCAGCAAGTTCACATTCTTAGCCTGTCCTTTTGTGGTGCTGGCTACTGATCCTGCCGGTGGGGTCTAAAATCCTGCCCTTACACTCCTCCGGCATTTTTGGTCCATCCCAGGCGCCAATGCCCTGAGCTGGCAGGAATCCCGGGCAAGCCAGAGATGGCCCCAGCTCTTTGAAAGGTCAGCTGATTAATCAACAATGTTAGATAGTGCTGATTTTGCCAGGCCTCACTCTAGGCCTGTGGTTCTCTACCTGGGGGCTGTTTAGCCCCCCACCCCCACCCCTTGGGAACATTTGGCAATGTCTGGAAATATTTTTGATCGTCACAACTGGGAGGTGGGGGGCTATTACTGGCATCTAATGGGTGGATGCCAGGATGTTACTAAACATCTTACAGTGCACAGGACTGGCCTCCACAACAAAGATTTATCTGGCCCCAAATGTCAGTAGTGCTGAGGCTGAGAAAGTCTGTGTAAACAGTGGGCTCTCAGTGGTGTTTGAGCTAGGCCAAATGCCTACCCTCAGTGATAGATTCTAGTGGGTGTAGACAAGCAATCCCAGAGCAGGTCCTTCTCCTCCAAGTTGTGTCCTGAAAACAGTTCATTTGCTAGTTTATTCATTTAATGTATTCATTCCCTTATCCAACTTTCACATCTTGAGGTTTTATCATGGGATACAGACATGGCACTTCCCCTCAAGCAGCTCACGTCCAGAGAGAAACCCACACACACACTAAGACACACACACACACACACACACACACACACACACACACACACACACACACACACCGAGACACACATATGCAAATACACACAAATACAGACACCAAGACACACATATACAAACACACACACCCCAAGATACAAACACAAAAACACACCAAGACACACACACACACACACACACACACACACACACACCAAGACACACATACACAAGTATACCCACCCCAAGACACAGATATGCAAAAACACATATCCCAAGACACACATACACACCAAGACATACATACACAAACACACACACACATGTGTGCATGATCCCAAATGCCATATGATAAGGGCTGAGGTAGAGTCATGCTAGGAGGCTGTAGGAGAGGAGGGTTTACAGCTCGGCCTTAAGGGGTGTCAAGGAGGGCTTCCTGGGGACGGTGAACTGAGTCTTAAAGGACGGGGGACTCAGGCGGGGGAAAGGCTACTCCCCTGAGAAGGAACAAACTCTCTGTTAGTCAGTTCTCTAACCAATGGGCAAGAGAGCTCCATTTCCTGCAGGCTCTGGGAGCAGCCCACCTGGCTGTGGAGACTGCCCAGCATTCTGCAGTCATCCTCACTAATCACTCCTCCCTCCTGCGACAGTGCCGCTCCTCTCCCCTCTGCCCCTCGTCCCCTCCCCCATCGCATCTGAAACTCCTCTGTGAAATTGCATTTCTAACCTTCGCTGCCTCCAGCCCCTCCATCACTGCCAGGAGAGGCCGTCAATTCCCTGACCCAGCCCCAGCCCTCAGATGGGAGTCAGATGGAGGCCTCAATTATTTTTCTAACAATCAAGGGGACTTGGGGGACAGGTAGAGCAGCAGGGAAGGGACGAGACTTGTGGCCCCAGGGGCTTTAAATGGGATAGAGTGCCTTTTCGGGCCTTCTGACTGTCTCTCCCATCTTCTCTCTCTCTCTCATATGTAAACAGCACAGAAAATAATGAAAGGCCAGGCCCTGGAAGGCCTTGCTGTAGAGTCCACTGGGGAGAGAATCAAAAGATGCTCACGGCTGGCTGCCCTGGGAGGACTCTAGCGGAGGATGCCAGGGATCTTCAGTCGGCAAAAATGGATTCTTGTCATGACTGTTTCATTATCTTGCTGGGTGACCTCAGGTAAATTATTTCACTTTTCTGGGCCACATGCGCCTCTGCTGTGAAGTTTGGAGGGAGCCTGTCCCTAGGATATCACATCGTAAAATAATAACATCTGGTGACATCCCTGGTCTTTCACTGGTAGGAGCAGAGCCGGGAATTTGCAAGGAAACGTGTCTGCAGCTCTTCCCTCTCCCCTGCTACCCATGGTCCCAATGAGGTCAGTGGACACATCAGCATTCTCCAAATGAACACTGTGCGTGCATACCCCTGGACCTTAACCTATGCCGTTCAAATGCCTCGTGTCCTTCCCTCCCTTCACCCTCCCTACCTACAAGGGATTTGCTGTCAAGGTCTAGCTAAGATGGTACCTCCTCTGGAAAACCTTCTTGCCCTCCCCGGCTGGTGTCCCTTCTGGCCCCCAGTGGACTTTACTTGCTCCTCTGTTCCACCATCTGTATTGTTTACCTTTATGCCTTTGAACTGTAACAAAAATCCAATAGCACAGAGTGTGCCCACCACAGGGCAGCAACCAGCATCTCACCCCCAGGTGGGCCGTGACTGTCAATAATACCTCACAGCTAATGACTTCTGCTGTGGATCTGGGCATTTCTATGCCATAACTCCCCACCTCTTTCACTTGTGGCCAGCACATAGGGATCATGGGAGAAGGCTTTACATCGGAAAGTCGTTGCTCATGTGTATCTTGGAGGAGGAAAGGGCAGGCCCTGTGGACTGACAAGCATTGGTTGAAGAGATGGTCACAGATACCTTCAGTTGGGCTCACTTAATTGCCAAGGGTAGAAGCTGCTCAGTCACCTTGTGGTTTGTTGACTGGGCATGATTACTCTCACCTGCCATCCCAGTGCTTTGGGAGGACAAGGTGGGAGGATTGCTTGAGCCCAGGAGTTCGAGACCAGCCTGGGCAATACAGCAAGACCTCGTCTCTACAAAAATAAAAATAAATATAAATTAGCCAGGTGTGGTAGGATGCACTTATAGTCCCAGCTACTTGGGAGGCTGAAGTGGAAGGATCACTTGAGCCCAGGAAGTTGAGGCTGTGATGAGCCGTGAGCTTGCCACTCACTCCAGCCTCTAATAGAGTAAGACCCCAACTCTAAAACAAAACAAAATGAAACAAGAAACAAAAACAGTCTGTGAAGGATACAAGGCTACTGTGGGGTTCCAAAAATAGGGCTTGCACCCCAGCAAGGCCGTACAGGAACTGAGACCCAACAGCAGTTGCATTTACTATGGTGCAGTTGGAACAGCCACTTTCTGTTAAGGTGTGCCTGGTTCTCCCTGCACACTGGCTCTGCCCTCCTCTGTCATCAGACTGGCTTCCTCTGCTCCCTCATAACTTCCGCTCCCTGGTCACTTTGGCTTGTTAAGGCCCAATTTGGCTAGACCTGTCCAACTCACACATGCAGACTTTGGGCTCCTGGCCTTTCTTCTACCTCTTACTGTTTCTAAGTTCCTTGGATCTCAGTTCCTTAGAAAATAATTTATGGCCCAACTCACTATAACAAAGGTTGCCGACCAACGAATGGATGCTCTTGGATTCTCACTAGGCACTTGAGTGGGAGTGAGGGTCAGGTGGTACAGAAGACGGCCTCTTAGGCAAGTGGTTGGGATCAGGCAGATTATTTGAGATAGATAGAGAGAATGGGGGAGAGATGGGGGGCGGAGAGGAAGAGGGAGATGAGGGGGTTAGGGAAGAGCAGGGAGTGTCAGTGTCATGCAGAGATGGTTTTTACATATGACTAGCCAGGACATGGCATATGGCAGCTAAAAGCACGGGAGAATGAATGGTTAGATGTATGGACAGATGAGTAATGGATGATAGGGTGGAATCTGCCAGGAAGTTGGGATGGTTTTGTGGTATCACTTTTTAGAATTTATTTTATGCTGCAAAAGAGAAAATGAAGAAGACGGGGGTGGGGGGTGGTGGGGAGAGCAGAAGACAGAGAGAGAAAGAGAGAGAAAGACAGAAACACACACACACACACACACACACACACACACAGAGAGAGAGAGAGAGAGAGAGAGAGAGAGAGAGACCCAGAAACAGAGATAGAGAGAGAGAGAAATAGAGAGAGATATAGAAACAGAAAGACAGTGAAAGAGAGAGAGATAGAAAGAGACACACAGAGAAAAGGAGGAGAGAAAGAGAAAGAGAGAGAGACAGAGAGGGGAAGAAAGAGAGACAGAGATAGACAGGAAGAGAGAAAGTGAGGAAGGGAGGGAGAGAGAGAGAGAGATAGAAGGAGGGGGGAGAGAGAGGGAGACAGAGAGAGAGGTGGAGAGAGAGAGAGACAGGCAGAGAGAGAGAGGGAGTGGGGGGGAGAGAGAAAGACAAAGAGAGACAGAGAGAGAGAGGGAGAGAAAGAGAGAGAGAATGGGGGGGCGGGGAGAGAGAGACACTCTTAACTGTAGGTCAGAGCTGTTTAGCCTGAGCCGTAGCATGGCCATTTGCTGTGCAGAGGATCCAAAGATGTACAGCATGTTTGGCTTTGGGCAGAGTGGTGCAAAGGCAGCCAGTTTCTATGGCATGGCCTTGGGAGAGTGGGGACCATGACTGCTACCCACTGACCAGTCTGTCTTCCAGAGTGGACCAGGCTCTTATAGCCTTCAGAAAGCCCTTTGTACCCCTCCAAGCACCTTCATCCTGTCACCTTCCATGCTCAAGACACATCATGTGAGCCTGTCGCACAAAGTTCTCTACCTGGCACTGGAAAGCTTGATGTGTACGGTCTCATCAGTCACCACCCCCTATACAGCCCTCTGCCTTGGCTGCAGATGAAGAAACTAAGGCCAGGGACTCAAGCTACTGTAAGCCATAGCTAATAAGTAGGGAGCCTCTTCTGTGCTGACTTGTCTGGACTTCCATGCCTTGCTCATTCCTTCCGCCGGCCGAATGGTATCTAGGCTTCAAGAGGCAGCCCTCTTAGTACTTCCTGCCACCCCACACCCTCACCTCTTATGCTATTTTAGGCACCAACATAATGCAACTGAAATGAAAAATTTCTCTTGAATTCTTACTCATGCTGGTGAAATATCTGAGACATGAATTCCGGATGTGGCTATATTTTCTTATTTACTCCTGGCTGGGCATGCATTCCAGTTCAACATAGCTTGATGGATGGAGAGACGGAGGCAAGGGCTATGTCCAGGTCTCTATCCCTGGCTCCACAATAGCAAATGAGGATTGCATGAACAGTGCCTCACCTAGCCTCTGTTTGCCCTGTCATTGGCTGGAGATGATCATTGTGTCCTGCTGACCCCACTAGATAGTCATGGCTTTCGAATCTCTCCATCTGTCCTCAGAAATCATCTAATCAAGCAATCTGTTAACTCCATGCTCTTTCCTTCTCTGGCCCCTGGGTCCCTAGTTCCCTCATCTCTAAAATGGAGAGCTCTCTTTCCTCTGACTGGTTCTCCAGGCTCGTGGGAATCAGTACTGGCCTTGGGTCTCAGGTGTTTTTCTCCTACTAACTACCCAAGGAGACACCTTTAGAAAGCAGTTACCTCAGCTACTCCTTTGCACTGTTTCGACCTGACCCCCAACCTCTGGATGTGAAACTTTTAGCCTCTTATCCAGATGTGCTGTTCTGGTGCCAATATCTGCACGATCAGGAATATGTGCATCAGTGCTTGCCAAAACTGAGGCCATAATCACCCCACCCCAAAACCAGAGACTTATGCTCACTGCCCAAGATCTGTGAAATTGTCACCCTGTGAATAGTTCACTGGCATCCAGGGTCAGCCTAAGGTTTCTAGAGGAACATTTGGGAGTAATTTGGGAAACATTTTACTTCTTTCTCTTTTCTTTGCAAGTGGTGAAGGGGGAACGGGGGCAGCCCCAGAGCTATCGCTCTACATGGCTAAGGAGGTAAAGCAGGGCTCCATTGTCCCTGGCCTCTTCCCGGCAGAATTTACCGTCTGCAGCTTAAAAATTACTGGAGGGAATATGGAAACCTGGGTAATGATGTGGGAGAGAACATTCTCCAGCGCTGACGTGGGCTTCCCTGCACCAGAGAACCAGAGATTGGGTAATTGAAGCTCACACTCTGAACTGTTACAGCAAAGGTAATCTCCATGACGGTATTTGAAATATCCCCACTGCACCAGGAGGAGTGTGTGTGTGGGGGGAGGAAGCTAGACATTGATGAATGAGACAGAACCAGGGATCCCTGTGTTTGGACCCAGACGAGTCCCCAGTATCTCAAGAAACTCAGAACTAAGACAGAGCTTGCCCATAGAGAGCTCTCTCCCACAAAATGGAACGCTCATTGGGTAGTAGATAGGAGGACAGCCGGTCTGAAGGGTAGCAGCTAGCCTGAGAACTCAGTGGGGGTAGGGACTTTAGCTTTCCATCAACATATCCCTGACTTCAAGCATGGCCTCTGCCACTTAGGAGAGCCTTAACGTTTTTTGTTCAGTGGATTAGTGAATGAACGATGGGTGAATAAATTAATGATCCTAGAATAAGTGAAGTGACAGTTCTGTTCTATTCCACCTGTGTTCATCTCATGGCTTGCGCCTTGGTTTTCCCAGAAGACAGCTATCAGAATAGTCAGGCAATGTACAATATGTCACTCAAGAAGCACTAGAAAGAACTAGGGGCATTTAGCTGTTGGCAAAAGGGGTCCTGTCTTCGGGTTTCTGAAGGTGGGAGAGGGAGCAGCCTCCCTGACACTAGTGAGTTAGAACGAAGGCCAATGACTAGAGCTCAGAGGCAGAGCTGAGGTCCACCTAATCAGATCAAGTGCTCACATTTGTTGAGTGCTTGCTATGTGCTGGGCACTGCTACTTATACCATTGCCTAGTGGACACTAAGGCTTAGAGAGTGTGTGAGTTTCCGGGGGCTGCTGTCACAAATTAGCACACACTGAATGACTTTCAGCAACAGAAATGTATTCTGAACTTGGAGTTCTGAAAGTCAGAAGTCCAAAATCAAGGCAGCAGGGCTGCATTCCCCCACAGCACTAGGGATGAATTCTTTCTCGACTCTTTTAGCTCTGCGTGGCCACAGGCAACTCTGGCACTTCTTGGCTTGTGGACATGTCACTCCAACTTGCCCTATCTTCTCACGGCCTGCTCCTCTGTGTCTTAATTTGGATTTAGGGTCCAACCTAGTAATCCAGAATGATGTCATCTCAAATCCTTAATTTTAATGACATTTCCAAAGACCTGTAATCCAAATAAGATCACGTTCACACATTCTGGGCAGACATTTTCTATGGGGGTGTTATTGACAGAATGTTTGTATCCCCCCCCCCAAAACCTAAGTTGAAGCCTTTGGCCCCATGTGATGATATTTGGAGGTGAGGCCTTCGGGAGGTAATTAGGGTTAGATGAGATCATGAGGATGGAACCCCTGATGGGGTTAGTGATCTGATTAGAGAGATACCAGACAGCTTGCACAAAGATGAGATCATGTGAGCAGACAACGAGAACTCCGCTGCTGCGGATCTCAAGTGAAGAGGCCCCTGAACAAAACCTGTCTTGCCAACACTCAGATCTTGGACTCAGCTTCCAGAACTGTGAGAAATACATTTCTGTTGTTTGGTTAAAGCCACCCAGTCTATGGTATTTTTAATTTTACTGTTATGGCAGTCTGAGCTAATATAGGGATCACCTGCTGTGGAGAGGTCAGTGGTGGTGGATGTCAGTGGTAGTCAGTGGTCTTCCCCTTGTTCCCATGGGAGCCTTTGCAAGCCTTTTCTAGCTATGATGTTTAGCACAGAAGGTACTTCCCTAGGAGATATTGAACTCTTAAGTGGTGGCTCAACAGGCCCCACTGATCTGGGATAATATGGGAGGATCCCTTTGAGTCCTGTGATTGCATGATAACCCCTGGACCAGGCTCCTTGCCTTTTGTCCATAGGCAGTGGGCTGTGAACCACCAGGCAGAGCCACCGCTGGGAATGGAACTTAACGGCACGTATCTAGCATTTATGGAGGATGACTCCTTCCACAGGAGCCTGGCTCATGACCTCTATGAGTATTTTTGGCCTGTAGAAAGGGCCGGTCTGTGCTGTGGCTATCAGTCTTCCAGGATTAGAGGGGCAAGACAGAGGAGGTGGTTATAAATCACCCACAGTAGGCTGGGAAGTCAGAGGAACCTTCCAGATCTTGCTGTCCCTTAGCAAGACTCAACCCTGAGAAACCTCCATTTCACAAGGAGGGTGGGAGGCGGCGGTTTCTAAGTGCCATGGGCCTTGCCAAATGTGAAACCAGCACCCTCCCCCGCCTTCCATCCTCCCCCCCCATCCAGCCCTCCCCCAACCTCCCCAGGCATCTATAATTCCGTTTGTTGTGCTCGAAAACACCGTGTTGGAAGATTTCATGCTAATGAAAGGGTTTCTTGATTAGGTTACGCTGTTACTGTAAATGTTCCCTCATTATCTATGTTATGGTAGGAATTTGAAAAAGTATAAATTGAGCGTCTTGCATAATTTATAAAACCTGAATGTTTCCTAATTAGTTCGGTTAGGTTAATGATGGTGCAGCGTCACTTCTTCCTGGTCCCTGCTATGACCTTTCCCCTCTTCCTTTTGAACGATTTCTGTTGTTTACAAGTCCCCCCTGCCCCACCAAATCTAACAACCAGTTTCCAGAGCGGGAGGCCCCATCTAGCCTCAGATGGGAGGGTGAAATGCCTTGCCAAATGTGAATAGCTTCTTTTTTCTCTGCGTGCCCCCCACCCTGCTTTGAGGCCAAGAGGCAGCCTGCTTAAGGTTGGCCAGCGCAAATTTGGCTCGGGCCAATCCCCTGAAGAATGCCGGTGAAGTGCATTCCTTCGGCGTGTGTGTAGAGACTGGGCTGCCCTCCACCAGCAGCGGAAGACGTGAAAATGCTGGAGGAGGTGGGGGAGGGAAAAAGCCCTCTCAAAAGGATTCTAAAATAACATTTTGCATCCTCAAGTAATTCCCAGTTCTCCCTGGCAACCATTCATTTCTTCCGAACAGCAGAAATTTGCAATATGAAAGTGGATTGGCTTCTCTTTCCCTTGGGGCCCCTGTATCTCTTCATCCAGCGCCTTGGGTAAAAAGCAATGCATACGTTTACAATATAAATGTGATTTAATCGACCTCCCTGTCAGGGAGAAATGGCAAGCATATCAAACAAGACCAAGATGTTAGAAAGAAAAATCATAAATTATTCCAGTGACGAGTTTCTGAGCCGCCTCCTGGACTACTAGATGATGCTATATAAGGCTCTTCCTTGAAACAATAATTAAGATAATTCTCTATGACAAGGAGAAAAATGTCCAGCTTTGTATGAAATGTGCTTCATGTTAGCAAGCTGAATGCTTGGTATTGATTACACTCCCCCCACCATCTCCCCCACCCAGCGCCACGATTCAAGGCTAAAATTAATTGAATGATGCAACATTTCTTTTCTCGAATCCTTATTTACCGTACATGCCTCCTAGAAGCCATGCAAAATGGGCTGGCCTCTAATTCTCTAAATTGATCTCTTCCTTTGGCAGTGTCTGGGAGACCTCTCTCTCTCTTTCTCTCTCTCTCTCTCTCTCACACACACACACACACACACACACACACACACACACACACACAGCCTCTGCTGGGTGTCCATTGTTTTCCTCTCTGGAAGGTATGATGTCTCCCCTCAGGGGCAAATTTGATGGACATATCAGTACAGCAGAGCTCTAGCGACTCCGTCACCAGGCCACCATGGGGCTCTCCTACAGAAATACGGCTAATGCCAGAGGTTCCCCCAATGCAGCGGCTGCAGATGGGACTGGCTCCCCCAACCTCCCTACCCCCACCAGCCTCCCCCCTTGCAGTCTCAACAACAGCATCTGGCTTCTGTCTAGCACAACATCCTTTCTCCCTGTCTTCCCTTTCCAACTTCTCAGTGCAGTGTGGACCAGGAAGAGACCTTTCACCCTCCCCCCCTCTCTTCTAGCTGCTGTATCCAGACAGTTGTCCTCCCCTCCTATGAGAGACATTGGGCAATTCCTGGCAGAGAGACATGGTTTATGGCTTGACTTTGCCGGTTTTCCTGCGGCTCTATTTCATCCTGACTGCAGTTGCTGCCGCAGTGGCGGCTGGGACGGAGAGCTAGGCACAGCCTCAGGTAGTTAATCCATGGCGCGGTCCCCGGGCGCCCACAGCAAGGCTCACGCCTTCCCCTGCCTGGAGAAGCTGAGAGAACAGCCGCAATGGCAGCCGCCGCGGGCAGGATGCCCACAGGCAGGGGCCTGCACCTGGAGCCAGGCTGGGGTTGGCCACCAGCGTCCCCGGACTTGCGGGGTGACTGGGACAGGGCTCTTCTCTTCCCCAGCCCGGCTTCCTCACCACAGAGGCAGAGGTGGTGGAGATTCAAGGCCGAAGCGATGACGGGCTTAGCACATTGCACACAACGGATGATTTTTTTCAAAACCAGAGGCACTTAGGCAATTGTGAGATGAATAAATGGCTCTCGGCTTGACAGTCCTGTTTGTGACAACCCAGAGCCTTCTCTCCAGGGAGTCATCCCTTCCAGAATGATGACAAAAGAGGACTCTTCTGCCCTGGATGCGAAGGAGTCATTGTGGTTCCACTGAGCCCTGCGGAATCTTCCTTTGGGAACAGGCAACGAAGGTGCCCGTGGATCCCTGCTCTAGTCGCCCCCAGGAGACATGGCAACATCACTCAGCTGTAGCTACAGCTCACAAAGCCAGATGGTGACAACCCAATCACACAGGAGGTGGGAGGCGGGGGAGGGGGGCTAGTGGGAGAAGAAGCTGCCTTGGTGCCCAGGAACGGCTGCTGGGAGAGAGGGTTGCTTAGGTGGGCTCAGAGTCCGGGTGGGGGCGAGGAAATAGGATGGGGAGAATGCAGACAGCCAGTGGGAGCTGGACCTATGGAGCATTATTAATAAGCCATTAACACCTTCCCTTGCATAAGCCAATCACTACAACACTAGAGGTTAGACTCCACCTGGGACATGACCACCGAATCTTGTCCACTCTGCCAGAGCCGAGCACACTGTCCAGCGCACAGTGCTCAGTAAGGGAGTGGAGAGATGCGTAAGGACCCAGAAATCCCTGCTGAGGAGAGTAGATGCCAGCACATCAGTCTGGCACACTCCCAGGCCCTTGCATTTGAGAACAGGTTGCAGAAAGGTGAAGTGGGGAGACTGTTTGCAGTGAGTTTCTCTCCCCACCTTCCTTCGGGGGCCGGGGGTGGGGGCTGGGGCAGCACTCAGAAGGCTTGGGGCTCGCTTTTGTTGGAAACCTCACATCTGGTGTGAGGCCTGGTCCAGGCGGTGTCTGAACTGTCCTCCTCTGACCCGAGATGATCCATCACATCCTCAGATATCTCTGAATCCCCGCACAGCCGGGTACCCTGTAGGAGCTCAACGAGGACTCCTGAGTGGTTGGCTGCTTGACGAAGAAGCAGCCCTTCTCTGTTGATGAAAGAGCAATTAAGACTTTAGGAGTCTGCAGTCTAGACGGGGAGCTGTCAAGTCTCACATAAGTGGGTCTAGGAGCTGGTAATAGGAGATGAGGGGGGCTTCTAGAGAAAAGAGCTGCCTTTAGGCTTGAGGGGGAACCTGGGGGTGGGGCCCAGCGGGTGGGGTTGGGGGTTGGGGCCCGGTGTGCGGGGGCGGGGCTTATGTGTGGATTACAGGAGACCGTGCATAAAAAGTTCCAGCCCCTCTTCCTGCCAGCTCTGGATGTCTTGCGGGCTTGTTTTTACACTGCTTTCTTTAATGACTTTTCACCTTAGTCAAAACAACTCTCCCGTCAACTTATTACCTTAAAAATAGTTAAAAAGATGACACTGGGGGAGAAAGTGCTTAGAAAGAACAGTCACTTTTCTGGGTGCTCCTCTGGCGCTGCCTCTGGGAAGAGCCTGGTGTTGGCAGAGCTGGGTTTGAATCCCGGCTGTCTCTCCAGGTTACTATGTGACCTTGGCCAAGTCTCTCAGAGCCTCAGATTCCTTACCTGTAAACAGCGTTAAGGCTCACTGGCGCATGAGAATGGATCATTCCCAGTATGTAGCTCCACACCTGTGTGCTCAGTCGGTCCTCTCATTCAGCAGCCTGGGAAGGCTTCCTGGAGAAGGTAGCACCAAAGATAGTTTCTGGATAAAACCCAAGACCAGGAAGTTCGATGACTGTAGATTGGACTTCTGCGGGACTCCCAGAAAGAGCAAGCCTGTGCAGCATCCATTCCCTGCCTCGGTTGCTGGGCCCGTCATCACCACCTGTCCCCCTGCCCAGGAGGCATCCTTCCTGTACCCCACCCTCTGCCCTGCTCCTCTGGTCCTCAGCCCAACACCCTGCCACCTGCACCTTCCTGGTGGGGAGAGGGGTGCGGCCTCGGCTCCCGGAGTTTGGGAGACTTTTAATCGTTCTCTTTTGTTCATGGGCGATTAGAGTGACTCCAGCTTGGAGACAATTAGTAAATTATTATTATTAGTTTCCATTTGTGTGGAGCTGCCCTTTGAGGAGCCCAGCTGATGCAATCAGACTGGTTAATGGGAGCACTAGCAGCTCCCCTCACTCCCGACGTGCCTTGGAAACCAAGAGTGAATAAATAGACCATGTCCACGGGTGCCTGTGCTTTGAGCAACGGCAAGGCCCTCTGCCTGATGCCTGATGCTCATGGCTCGCTGGGCGGGTTCACTGGGAGCAGAAGAGCTGGAGAGAAGCGAACATGAGCCTGGATGGGGTGTCAGGGACCTGGGGCACTCGCCTGGAGAAGGCCTTACTGCCTCTGCTCCCATGGTTCAGCTCACTCCACAGCCCATGCCATCACTTCCTCCTTCCTCTTCCTCCTTTACCTTCTCTCTTCAGATAGAATCTAGTCTAGTAGTTCGCAGTCTTTATTATTATTATTATTATTATTATTATTATAATATTTTAAACTTTAAGTAGAGATGGGGTCTTGCTATGTTGCCCAGGCCAGTCTCAAACTTCCAGTCTCAATTGATCCTTCCACCTTGACCACTCAAAGTTTTGGGATTACAGGCGTGAGCCCCACACCTGGCCAATTCTCAAATTTTGACCAGTGTCAGAGTCACCTGGAGCACTAGTCAACATGAGTGCTGGGTCCCACTTCCAGGGTCTCTGATCAATGCATAAGGGGGGCAGGGCTGAGAATCTGAATTTCTAACACTTCCCAGGTGCTGCTGTTGCTGCTGCTGGTCCAAAGGCCACCCTTTGAGAGCCACTCTTGCCCTCTGGCTCTCAACCCTGGCTGCATACTGACATCACCTGGGGAGCTTGTAAAATTGTCAGTTCCCCGCCCACTCCCTATCCTGGGTTCTGTTGGGTTAGAGCAGGGTCAGGGAGGGATACTTTTAAAGACTCCCAAGATGACTCTGAGATGCACCTAGCCTTGAGTGGGGGTCCTTTCCTCAGACACAGGCCCATTTTCAGGGGATCTGATGAGCTCTCGTCCAGTGACTCGGAGGCTCTGCTTGGATTAGCAGCAGCTAACATGACATGGACATCGGGTGCTAACTTCAGTACCTGCTTCTGAGTGCTGACTTCCGATGCCCAGGTCTACCTTCCCTTTCCTTCTTCCTTCCTTTCTTGCACACCCCTTTCACCTCCCTCATTTTCTTCCTCCTGTATCTAGTTCAGTGAAGGACCCCAGCTCAGTGGAGTGTAGTTTTGTCTTCCCTGCCCCTCTCCCTCTGTTGAGTCCTTCTGTTCCTTACAATGTCACGGGCATTCTCATGACTTCTGGCCACCTCAGCTGTTTTTACTTCTTGAAACGGCAGTCTCGTGCTATATGGACGCTGTCTCCTTCTTGCGGGGAAGAAATGGCCTTCTAATCTGTGACTCTTCTTCTTCCTCTCCTGGGTCCTCCAGGACAGGTGATCGCACACCCGTCAGGAGCTCCTGGTCTGTTGAGTGGCCAGGCTGTGACAACAGGGTGGTCAGATTACAATGGGGGCAAACCCAGGGGAGTGGAAGCACCGCGCAGAGCCAATTTACCAACTTTTGGGGTTTCAGGATGCTTTCTAACTTGGAAGAGGTGGTACCTGAGTGGGATCTTGAAGGATGAGTAGGAGTTTGCTACTCAGAAGGGAGAGGAATACTTTATGTTGAGGAAATAAAACATGAAGGAGGTCGCTGAGTGCAGGTATGTTGGGTGTGACTGGAGCATAAAGGAGAGGACGTGACAGGGAAGAGGTGAGAAACAGACAGGGCAGGGTACTGGGGACCATGCTAGGGCTAGGAACTCTTCTCAGAAATAGCTCAGAGTGAGTTGTGAGTATCCATCCCTTCTTCCCCGAGGCTTCTGCTTTGAAGGGTCTAGTTGGTCACGTTTTTTTCATATTGGCAGTTCTGAAGCCTCAAGTGCCCAAGTCGCCAGCATTTCTGAAAGGAGAAGTCTCCCTGTCTCAATGGTGGCAAGACAGAGGAATGATGGGCAGCAGAGGTTCGAGCAGCATAGAGGAGGAGGTGGGTCCATTTGGGACCTGACTCCTATGGACTCTCCTGGGAGGACATCCAAGCGTCAGGACAATCGCTGGCTCAGTTTGTCTGGGGAAGTCTTCAGATGAAATATCGGTGGCAGCAATCTTGGCTGAGGATAAGGAATTCATAGGACTCACACAATTTACCTAAAAGAAAAAGCAGATCGGTGATTATTTTTTGGAGGTAGGACTTTCAATGTGACATTTTAAAAGCACATGTTCTGTTTCTCATGTGTTCTGTGAGCATATGCTGCTTTTCAATGGAAAGGAAGCCCACACTCATTCCACAGCAATTTCTCTAGGGCCTATTTATTCTCGTGCCAGACTTTAGAGGCCCCATGGGTCCCAGAGTACATGAGACAGGCCAGCCCTAACCTTCCCAGGGTGTTACCCCGTGCCCCACTTAGTGAGCACTTGCCGTGTCATAGTCTAGGGGTGCTCCCTGTATAATCTCACTAGTCTTGACAATGACTCTTGAAGATGGGTATAATGAACATCAGATTATAGACAGAAGACCTGAGGCTCAGAGCAATTAAGTCACTCAGCTGAGGTTACACAGTAAAGGAAGAAGCCCTGTTGGGTTTCTAGGCTGAATGAGCTTGGCTCCAAAGCCTGGGCCCTTTGGTGCTGATTCTTTTGGTCTCTTGGGCCCTGCTGCTGGCTTGCTGTGCCAGGCCTGGCCCTTTACTGCTAGGGTGGCCCTGAGGAAGCCACACTGCTTCTCTGAGCTCGGGGGTCCCACCTGTAAGATAGGAGAATTACATTTTCCTTGTAGGCTTGTCTTGAGGCCTGGAGAGGATAAACGCCTGTGGCTGACACTGATGCTAGGCCAGTGAGTACTTCTAACACAGCAGGTGATGATGTGAGTTTGTGTTGGGGTTCCTGCTTCTATCCCAAGAAAGATTTCATCTCTCCCATCTGTTTCCAGATCCTGGCTTGATGAAATACAGGCCCACAGCTTCTGTGATACTCAGACACGGGGACTGGAGTCTGTAAGGGACAGGTAGGACAGGTAGCAGCCACCCTGTCCACATTCCCCTGCCCCCAGCTCCCCATGGCTGTTCTTCTCTCCGATCCAGCTCAACCCCGTCCCTGATCCAGCAGAGACACAGGCTGTCAGCAAAGCAGAGGTCCTAACCCCACCCACAGGTGGTTCTGGGATTAGTTACCAAGACGGAGGCAAGGCACGGGATCATGCCTTAAATACTTCTGCTCTTAATGATTATTGCTGTTTGGGATCTGTTTGCTCGCAGGTACTTTAGACGCATCACCCACACTTCCTGCTTGGGTGATATGCACGGCTCCACCCTTCCCGGATCACCCTCAGAGACAAGCATGAGCTCTGCAACTGAGGAAGGAGAGCCTCTATCTCTGGAGGGTCGCTGGAAGGTCATGCTGCCCACCCCTCCCCCAGGGGAGCCTATAAATCATCTTCATCTTGAGTCTCACCGTTCCTTTTGGTGTGTTTTGTTCCCAGCAGTATCGCCTTGCCGAGCTCCACTTTGGCGGGGTGCCACTGGCTCGTGCTGAAGGCAGGGTGTCAGGAAAGCAGCCCCAAGAAGTTGGATATCTATCGTGCTTACGCGGGGAGGGCCGAAGACACTGTGGGGAGACATTTGTCTCACCCTCAGGCCCGGGGAGTGGAGGGCTGATGGGGGTAGTTTCTTTTTATCATGTGGAAGCCAGGCTGTGCTAGACAGTTCCTTCCTCTCTGCTTGGTCTGCGGGGAAGCACAGCGCCCAAGACATAGCCCGGCTCCAGGAGGTGCCCTGGACTACAGCGTTGGCCCCTCCACATGCCGACCCCACCCTTGTATGGCGGTTGAGCAGAGCGTGTTGGTCCCCAGGGCCACTCTCCGGGTTGTCCTTGGGGGTTCATCTTTGCACCTGGCTTGGTTCTCCCCGTCGCCACCAAGCCAGCTGGGGGGCAGGTCCTCTGTGGTTCTGGCTGCCTCTCGTCCCAGCAGACCTGTGCCTTCCTGGCATCCCAGCAGACGGGGTTGACATTTCATGTTTCCATGGGAACAGAGTCTGACTGTGGCCAGACAACTAACTGGAGAGGCTGAGGAGGAGTTGATGTGAGTACGTGTGTGAGAGAGTGTGAGTGTGCGTGACAGTGTGTACGTGTGCATGTGTATGTGAGAGTGTGTGTATGTATGAGTCTGTGAGAGAGTCTGTGTTTGTGCACATGTGTGAGAGTGTGAGCATGTATATGTGTGTGTATGTGTATGTGTGTATGCATGCGTGAGTGTGAGAGTGTGTGTGTGTGGGTGTATGCATGTGTATGAGAGTGTGTGAGAGTGTGTGTGTGAATGTATATGTGAATGAGTGTGTGCATGTATGTGTGTGTGTGTGAGCGTGTGTGAATGTGTATGGGAGTATGTGTGTGTGTGAGAGTGTGTGAATGCAAGTGTATGCATGTGTGCAAGAGAATGTGTGAGAGTATGTGAGTGTGTGTATAAGAGAGAGTGCATGTGTGTCCATGTGTGTGAGAGTGTGCAAGTGTGGGCGTATGCATGCATGTGTGAGAGCATGTATGAGAGAGAGTGCGTGTGTGTGCATGTGTGTGTGTGCATGCATGCATGTGTGCGCACTCATGCTCTCGGAGCCCAGGGTCCTCGCGCAGGCTCCCTTCGTCTCACCCCAGCCTCACCGCCTCCTCTTGGCGATAACCACGCCCCGCTCGCAGCTCCTCCGTCTCCATCGCTGACATAATATTGCACCAGGGTCCATCTATCTGCATAATCATCTTAACCTGCTCCCACAAGAGAGTTTAAAAGGTCTGGGCTGTTGGAAAATGACCATAAAGCCTGCACGCAGATACCTTTAGTAGCAACGCCCACATCTATCACCAGGTAATTACAAGCAGGGAGCGAGGGCTCAGTCCTGCGTCTGGGAACTGTTTGGGCCACGTCTGTTCTGACCATTGAAAGGGAGGGAGAGGCCAGAGAAGGCAGGGCTGGAGGTAGAAAAGCGGCTCCTGCAGCAACAAGAGGCCTTTCTTCAAAGGAGGGAGTGCTCAGCTTCTCCAAAGAGAGGGGCCCTTGCTCAAGACTGTTTGGGCCTCCTGGGTCCTCTGTCCACACATCGGATGAGCCAGGGTTTTCTTATCAGAAAAAGAATGGCCAAAACTCATTCCTTTCTACTGTGTCCTAAGTCTCAAACTCCTCTCCTGAGTGGCTTTGTGGTCTCGAATAAGCCACTTCCTCACTCTGACTCCCTTTTTCTGTCTGTAAAATGAGGAGATTGGACAAAAACCATCAGTTTCCAAACTATGCTCCATGTCACCCTATTATTCCCCAGCAGGGTTGGGGGCGGTGAGCAGCAGCCTTGCTCTCAGTGGCCCTCCATCCAGGGTGGTAAGAAAGGTCACACATGAAGAACTGTCACTGGAAGCCTTGGCCCCACTGGACTCCAAGGTCTCTTAGGACCTCTAGGGTTCATATGGTAATGGCACCAGATTCAGAAAACCAGATTTTGTCATCTCCTTTAGAAAGTATCTGTTTTGTAATTAGCATTATTGTGTTAAATCAACCTCCTCATCAGAAAAATAATTGCATCTGAATGAGATCTGAGGGAATGTGAGGATGGCAAAGGGTCAGACACAGAGGTAACAAGACCAGCCCTTGAAAAGTGGTGACCAGGGGCCAGTTGACCACGGCCTGCCTCCTAGACCACCGACAGCTCCATGTCATCGGGAATGCTCCAGGCAGAAGGGCTGCAGCTCAGAAGGGGCTGCCCTTCCCTTCTTGAACCAGCAGAGCTGATTCCTTCCAGGCAATACCCCCCTCCATCCCCTGGCTGTCAGTTCTGAGTAGGGTATTCAGTGTCCTGGCTCTGCCCCCTGTGGAGTCCATGTCCTCTCCTCCTGGCATTCATCACCTGCTTGAGAAGTCAGTGGAGGCTGTGGTGGCCTCTCTACTGCTGACTTCTTGTTCTCCGGCCCCTTGAAAATATCCAACGATTTGTCTCTGATCTTGCGGCAGTCTTCCCACCTTCCTCTGGGTCAGGGCCTCAGGCTCGCAGGACTGCAAGCCCCACCGTCTCCGCTGCCTGATTTGCCGGGTGTTTCAAGTTTAGTCTCCTTCCTTCCCTGCTTTTGGGTCTTTGCAACATTTGCCTGTGTGACCCTCCATCTCTATGTCAGCCCAGCTCTTGGGGAGAGATGAGGGAAGGCTGGGTGAGTTTGCCAATCTGGTCATCCCAGCACCCCAGAAACACCACCTCCCTCGTGCTCCCTGCACCTCCATGCTATACAGGCTGGGTGTGTCCCTCTCTGGTCTCTCTGGCCTCCAGCCCAGCCTGTCCTCCTCGGTAGCTGCTCCGGCACACCCTACAGCGGGGGCAATTGCTTCTGACCAGGCCAAGGCCCTGAACGTGGCCATCTGAAGAAGAGATGAAAGTAGCTATCCTTCTAGGTAGCAGCACCATGGTCTCCCAGAGTGCCTGGCAGCTCTTTTAGAGTCCACATGTCCCCTCTAACAAGTGCATGTCAAAAGTCCTTCTCAAAACGTTGCCTTGGGACAGCGGGTGTGTCAGAAGCTGAGGGTGTCTGGGGACTCCTTTGCCCAAGTGCAGCTCCTCCCTGAGCTGCAGGGCAACCCCCAGAGAGTCAGGGTGGGGCTGGGAGGTCATCTAGTTACTTAATAGCACCAACCCTTTTTGGATGACTCTAGACTGAGGACTCAAAGGAAGGACATTGACAGGGGACAGAGGACATTGGAAAGCAAAGCAGCTTGGGGGATCACAGCGGGTAGAATTCAAGTTTCCTTTCTTACTGTGCAGCTGTGCTTCTGCCCCATCCCCATTCACCTTGACCTGGCCCATGACCCTCCTTTCCTGCTTGAGGAACCCAGCCTTGTGAGGTCCTGAGAAGGCCCAGGAAGGGGACGTGCCACAAGCTGTCCTAGAACTCAAACCTCTGACTCCTAGTCCAGTTCTCATCACTTCTGCTGAACCCACATGTCCCTCCGTGGTTATATCAGCTAGAGAACCCTTGTTGTGGCTGTGGCGTTTGGGTAGTTACGTGGAGACACAGATGAACTCTTGCTAGAGTCTCTGGGGTGCTAGAAAGAGTAGCTTCCTGGAAAGCAAGAGGCGTTATTGTGCTCTCAGATCTGCTAAGTCACCGTGTGATGTTGGGTGAGTGGCTTGCCCTCTCTGGGCCTTGGCACCGTAGTTGTACAGTGAGTGATTTGTCTCTGGGATCTCAAAATACTTCTTCAGGGCCTCCCAGATCTAGGCAATGCAGGATCTTTCTGAGGCACGAGGGAGAAGCCGGAGGTAGCAGACATAGCACATCGTACAAGCCGGACCTAGCTGCTTTAGTGGAAGGGCTCATGACAGCTCCTTCTCTCCCATAGCTTTGTCTCAGGGTCCTGGAGTGAGTGCTATGGCAGCAAGCAGCCTCCGTGTCTTCATCCTATGGTTCCTCCTGGGGGCCACTGGTGACAAGTGCCTCCTTGCTGGGAAGTGGTCAGGAAACCTCCAGAAGTGCAAGGGGCTTGCCCTCTGGGTGTGGCAAAGTCCTACCTATTCTCATCAGCACCTGGTCAGGTATGAGGTGGCAGAGGAAGAAGCTAGCACCTGCCTTAGGGCTTGTAGACACGTGTATAGGTGACAGTGTTGCGGCCAAGGTTGTGTGAATCTTAGTCCACTCAGCCGGTGAGACAAGTCACTCATTTCTGTTCCTACAGCTTGACAGCTACTCAGCCCCTCCCGTGGAGCTGGCAGAAGCCTATCATCTCAGCTCTTCTGGGGTTGTCCTCCTGCCTCCCAGAGAGGGCACAGTCCAGCATGTCCAGGCATCAGAGGGAGGGTGCTCTGGGCATCCTCCCCTCGGACGCCTGGACCATCCACCCTCCCTGCCTGCAAGACCCTTTTAGGATACAGCCTGCTCTCACCACCTTCCAGCCCTGTCTACAGCACAGGGTTCCTTTCTGGGACTGCCCACAGTTCTGGCTCCAGGAGTACCCCAAGGAGCTTGACCCTGGGCTCTGGCCCAGGAGCAGTAGAGAAGGCAGGTTCCCTCTTCCCCAGGAACAATGTTCATTGCTACCATCCCAGCTTGGGGAAATCTCTGTTTGGTCTGGGAAGAAATACTTCCCACTCACGCTTCTTCCAAGATACCCTGCTTCTTGCTAAGAACCTGGCTCTGCTGTTGTCTTTCTCTGCAGACCCACATTATTCCAACAGATTTATGCTTGTGGAAGCAAAGCCAGGGCATCCAGCGGGAGCCTTCTGCTTTTCCTGTGCAGCAGTCCGCTTGTGAGTGAGGATGCACAGAGGCAAGAGGCAGGGAAGGGAAAGAGAAAACTGAGGAGGAAAAGATCTCTCCCAAGCTGGTATTTTGAGGTAGCATCCAGGCACACCATCTTGGTGGAAGCACATGAGAACAGGGCGCATGACAAACAGAGCTCAGACACGGGTTGGATTCTACAGTGCTGGCCTGGCCCTGGAGTGGGAGACGGGACAAGACAGGTCCTTGGCTGCACAACTGGGAGCCAACCACAATATGAAGCCACACTTGGGCCAAGTAGGATGACCACAGAAGTCCCTGTCCTGAGGCAGTGTGCAGAGAGAGGGGAGCCAGGTCCTAGGCAGCAGAAGGGACGCAAAAGCCACCTGAGCTACAGAAGACAGGAGGAACACAGGTGGGGCCTATGGAGTGGCCCCAGATGGGGCACAGCTTTGCAGGTCAGGCTGCAGAGTTCATACCTTGTCCCTAGGCCATAGGGAGCCATAGAAGCTTTTTGCACAGGCAAGTGAGTGGAGAGAGAACTGGAAAGGTCGGAATCAGTTTGGAGAGAAGGGAAGAATGGAGAATCCCTGAGCTGGGGGCTGTTTGGAAGGCTTCCGGAAGGACTCATTCAGTCATTCATTCACTCATTAGATAGTTATCTAGCACTTTCCATGTACCTGACACTGTTCACAGTAATGGACAAAACAGACAAAGTGTCTTCCCTATGGCACATACATTGCGGCTGGGGGAGACAGACAAAACATTAACCAACATATGCACATATATTCCAGGTGGTGACGCCGTCTCAGAAGAAAACACAGCAGGGCAAGGGGACTAAGAGCGGGAGGGGATGCTCTGTCAGCTAGGGCGGCCCAGGGAAGCTTCTAGAGGAGATGGCATCGCAGCAGAGACCTGCAGAGAGCCTCGGGGATGAGTATTCCTAAAGAAAAAGTTGGTGTCAGGCAGCTATGATGGGTTGAGAGTGCGTTCTGGGCGAAAGAAATGGCGCGAGTGAAGACTTTGAGGAAGAGTTCACAGGACCCGCAACTCACCAGACTTGCTGGCACAGAGACCTTGGGGGTGAGCTTTGGGAGGTGAGGCTGGAATGGAGGTGGTGCCCTTTGGGACGAGAGTTTGAAGGCCAGGCTGAGGACTTCAGTCTTGTTTTGTGAGCCTCGGAAGGTTACTGAGCAAGAAGGGTGTGGCAGAGTGAAAGGCGCAGAGGTCCCTGCAGAAGGCTCCCTTCCAAAAATACTGTGGTCAGAAGCCTGGAAGTAACTGAGCATGCCCAGAGAGCCCCCTCCTTTGCAATTACTAGAAGCCCAAGCCAGAGCAGGGCCAGGTCCGCTGGGGGTCTTCTCCATATCAAAGGGGAGATTAGCTCCAAGCCCCTAACGATGCTAGACAGGCTGCCCACTCTCACCAGCGACGCCTCCTCCGAGACTGTCAGCTTTATATCTGCTTCTTTTTATCAATACGGGCAAATAATTCTCCAGACATTTATCATTTTAAACTGTCACAGTCCAGTGCCTTTCCCGAGGACCACAATCAATACTGATCTCAGTTTGAATACTTTTCTGACAAGGTTCCTATTTGTAGATTCACAAGTAGAACTAATGTGTGTTAAAGCTATTCAGTTTGGCATTTTGCAGCTCCATTGACACATTAAATATAGGCGTTCACCACGACGATTAACCTTACAACTATTAAGTAATAAAAATCCCGCATACATATTTATTAGCTGAACATCCTACTCCGGCATGATGCCTTCCCATGATGGGAAACCAGGGAAGGTGGCGATGGCTGCTGGAGGGATGAGTTCACGCTTTGCAGAGAATGTCAGGAGGGATGCTGGTCTTGGTGGGAGGAGCGGAAGCTGTTCCAGGGATGGAGACTCAGATAGATCCAGGGCTGCCGAGTGCCTGACATGGGGAGCCGCAGTGCTGAGGTGCCCTGGGAGGGCAGACCCTCGTGGCTATCTTGCAAGAGAGCCCAGACTTTCTCATTTCCAGTGTTTTATTTGTGGGCCTTCGTTTCTTCATCTGTATAATGGGATCAGTGTAGAATTTGTGCCTCTTGGCCTTTTTATAATATCATGGCACGCATAGGGAAGGATACAATTTGTACAACCTGCTAGGTCAACTGGCAGGGCACTTCACAGCCAGGAGTGACCCACTTAGCGGACACCCTGGCTTCTCCAGAACCTCCTCTGGCCATCTAGAGGATTGAGGGGGCCAGGCATGGTGGCTCACACCTTTGGAAGACCAAGGCAGGAGGATTGTTTGATTCCAGGAGTTTCAGACCAGCCTGGACAACACAACAAGACCTCGATCCTACAAAAATAAAAATGAAAAATTAACCAGGCATGGTAGCTCATGCTTGTAGACCCAGCTACTTGGGAGGCTGAGGTGGAAAGATGACCTAAACCTAAGAGGTCGACGCTATGTGAGCCTGTGAGCCATGATTTAAAAAAAAAGAAAAGAGGTTAAGGAAATGACAGCTCAACGAGCTCATAACTCGCTCACCTATGGCATACCAACAGAAACTCTGGAGGAGATGAGATCTGTTGTTCCTTTTGGGGTGGATGCTTGGTGAGTCTAAGAGCCTCCCTAGCTCCTTGATGGGGTCCCCTGCTTCCTGGATCTGTCTTTCCTGAGCCAGCATCAAGAAGGGTCCTGCACACGTGTTCCTTGGTGCAGGAAGGCATGGGCCCCGGCATCCCGGATGTGGGCGCAGGCAGAGCAGCCCAGACACAGTGTCTACTGCCATTCAGACCAGTCAGTGCCTGTGCCCTTCCAATTACAAATAACTTGCATATTCCCCTGAGCAGGGGGCTTCGTAATGGGACAGATGAGGGGTACTGGAATCAACACACTCAAATACAGATATCCTTGCCAGCCTTGAGGGCGATTATCTGGCTTCACCATTCATCAGTACTTGTGAGCTCTGGGTCCTAGGCCCAGGGTAGGATGGGTGTAGGGGAGGGGGGAAGAGGACTGGAGAGCGGGGTGGGGTGGGGGAGTGAGCAAGACACGTAATGTAGTGGGGAAAGGAGGATTCTCCAAGTAATTGCAGCACACAGCAGTCATCACCAAGAGAAGGAAGAGGACAGAGATTAGAGAAGGCTTCCTGGAGGAAAGGACCTCTGCCCTGAGACTCGCTGGACAAGGCAGGGTTAGGCAGGCAAAGAGTGTTGGAGGAGGGTATTGCGGGCAGAGGGACGGCCTGTGAGATGGGAGACTGTGGGGACTGCAAGGACGTGTCCTGAAGACACTCGCCGTGGGAGCACAGCCCACGCTGACCCCAGCTACCCTGTGCCAACATACACCGCTTTGTGCCCTAGGCTGGTGACCGAGTACAGCAGGGCTGTCCCGGGAGATGAGGACTGTGCCCTGACCGCTAGCTCTGGCTTTGAGAAACCTTCCTCAGACTGCATGACCACCTCCTCTGCACACAGTCAGACCGCCCTGGGGTCTGGCGGTGGCTCTCCTAGCCTTTCCCGATTCTCTCTCTGTTTTCTCTCACACAGATGGACGTTTCCCTAATAAATTCCTTGCACGTTGAATCCCATCTGGGTGTCTGCTTCTTGGAGGAGCCAGACTAACATAAGCAGGAAGTGCTTCAGGAACTGAAAGGGGTCTGTTCTGGCCTTGGGGTAAAATGTGAGGGTGGAATTGCCAATTCCACTTTACAGACAAGGGAACAGAGTCTCAGTGAAGTTCTAGATGCAAAATACTTTTTCTTTTCTTTTTTTTGAGTCAGTGTTTCACTCTATTGCCAAGGCTGGAGTGCAGTGGCATGCTCATGGCCACTGCAGCCTCCACGTGCTGGGTGGGCTCAGGCAATCCTTCTGCCTCAGCCTCCCAAGTTATTGGAACTACAGGTGTGTGCTACCACACCCGGCTACAAAATACCTTTTAAACTACAATGTGACTTGCAGAGACAGTGGTTGAAGAGGTGGATGTTGGAGCAGCCACTTTCTGGGACCCTGCATGCACATGTCTCATAAAACCCTCCCATTGGGGAAAGGTAAGTGCTCTTGTCTCCATGAACACCCAAGGAGGTCAGGGCTCAGATATGTCAGCAGCTTTGGCATGAGGATTCTGGGCCTGGGATATGAGCCCAGCTCTGTCTGACTGCAAAGTGCATCCCAATCCTCTGAGGTGTCTGTACGCTGTCTGCGTACCAGTGGGCAATCAAAATCTGTCACCTCATCCCGGCTCTAGCTGACAGGAAGATGCTCTCCCCCAGACTCTGGTTACAGATACAGGAAGAGCTGCTGGGCTGGGCCATCCTGGGATTTGAAACTACTTAGAGAAAAGGCCATTCTAGAGCGGGTTGCAGGAGCCCCCATATGGCCAAGGGGCGATTTTTTGGGCAACTTTTACAGCAACCCGGTTCTGCTCAAGACCCTAATCCCTTGACCTGCCTCGCCTTCTCCCACCCTCTCAGGGTTGGGGGTGGGAGTTGGCTTTCTCCTGACCTCAAAAGGGAAGGGAAGGAGGCCTGGGACTGAGACTGACTCGTCCACCACTGAGCGACCAGGCTGCCGTGGGACCCGGTCACTCGGGGATTCTTCAAGTTCTGAAAGTCCAGTCATTGGAGGACGGCCAACCCACGGGAGAGATGGGGAGGAACCTGACCTTGCCACAAGAAGGGCCATGCCAGGACCGAAGTGTGCCTGGGCGCTTTTTCTGGGAGGTGAAGGCTGGCATGACTCAATACCAGGTTGGGCTGGGGACCCCGGGTCACTTGAACCCGCCTGTGGGGGTCTCACTCCAAGATGGTGGGTCGGACTTGCCACTGTCAGCTGACATATGCCAAAGCGCTCCTGGTTTCTTTCTGTTTCTATTTTCTATCTTGACGGAAAAATTGTGATTTTCACACTGTCACCAAACCAATAGGTCCCTGACATGTGTTTTTGTAATCTGTGGAGCTGGTTTCCTGTACTTCTGACAGTGCTATTACATCTCTGACAGTTGTATAAAATTTTTCCTCTGGGAAGTTGAGGGGGGCCTGTGCCTCTCACCCCACTGTGACTCCCAGTCCCCCTTGCTAACTCATGTCTGGAGATTACAGAACAGGATGGATGTGTCTCTCGCTCCTGCCCTGTGCTAACTGCCAGCCACCTCCTGGGAGGAGGAGGTGAAGTGCACAGCCACTGGACTCCTGAGGGAAGCCCGAATCCCAGCGATACCTTGCAGGGAGGAGGCGGGGTATTGCAGGGCCGCCTGTGTCGATGCTTCCTCTGTGGGCTCCAAAGGGGGCTGATTCCCTCTGGGCATCCCGCCTCCACCGCTTGCAAACCACAGAGCACCAGGAAGAAAAGCCACCCTGCTTTAAGCTGATGCCTGGCAATGTAGAGGTATACCACTGATCCCAGTGGGCGGGGCAGAGCCTTGGCTGCAGGATATATATGCATGGGTGTATATATGTGTGTGTTGGCTTCAAGGTGTCACAATCCCAAGGTGCCAGGCCCGGGGATGATGGGTTGTGGCCCTTGTAATTGGGGGCCCCCGGGTATGTGTATGAATGTTAGTGCTGCAACCCCGAGTGGAGCACCTACTTACTCTGAGTGGGCCTGTCCCTGTGCTCCATCCTTGGGCATGTGTGAGTGGGCTGGGCATGTGTGAGTGGGCTGTGCCTGTGGGGGAGAGGCTGGGAACTTGCTTTCTTCTGACATGGCTGCTGTCACCGGGTGCTAAGGACAATGTCTGTCTTCAGGACGACTACTTATTTTTTTTTAGTAAAAATGATGATAGAAGGGGACGCTAGATGGAGGGCAGCAGTGGCCAATGTCACCTCAGCATTTCCTGTCCACGAGCATTAGGAAATGTCCATGGAGTTGGGAGCCTGATCATCCTGGCCCTGTCACTGCTTTGCTGGGCGACCTTGGACAAATCCCTCTGATAAATGAGCCTCTGATAAATGAGGAGGAGATAATGAACTTGATCTTGGGGATGCTCCACAAAGTATATGTCAGGTGGCTCCTAGACCCCCAGAGAGCACTTCCAGCTCTGTGAAAGCCCGTGCCACATCTCAGCCTGGTCTCCAGACATTATTTGGGGCCTTTCAATCGACTTAGCCACTCTGATTTTCCTGTCTATGGAAAAACGGAGGCGTTGCCATGGCAACTGCCACATTACACGGTTCTGTACTGACGATGCCTCTGAGATACAGAGCAGCTTCTCAAAGAGATACACTTTTCAACATGTCATGTAGAATTCTGTACTTGTTAGGGAAAATCGCATTTCCAGCAAAATGACATGCTTCTCCTGGGCTCGCAGACGCATGGCTCACGCCTTCCTTAAACAAAGAATTTCATTCACTGCCTCTCTCCTGCCTCCCTGGCCTGCCACTGGCTACCCAGCCCTTTACATAAAACATGAGGCTGGAGACGAGGGCTGGGTGGAGGGCTGGGCCCCACTAGCCAAGGCAGAGGTGTCCAGAGCTGGCTGTCCCCTACAGCGGCAGGAGGCGGGGGATGAGAAAACAGGATTAGGGGTGGGGTCACCAGCTGGGAGGGAAGCTGGCCTGTCCTCTAATGTCCCTCTGCTTGGGTCCTGGCCTGACTCTCCCAGCACACTTCTTGGTCGGGGCTACAGAGGGCCTTTGTGAGGGGCTGCTAGTCCTCTTTGTGGTCAGTGTCCTCCATGTGTCCTGTGTTCAGCAGAACTGTGCTAGCTGCTCCTTCCCTGTCAGGCAGTGTGCTGGGGCCGAGGCCAGCCTCAGCCTGTCATCCTTGGTGTGATGCTGGATCTGAGACTTCTGCTTCTTGGCCTCACATTTGCTAAGGTGAGCAGGTGGGCTGGAGAGCCCCGGAAAAGCCTGTCACCACGCTCCCACAGAGCGTCCAGACCCCACTTCTCCTTGGAGTCCTGCCTGAACTGATAAGTGGCCATTGGGATATCCTCCTGAAGCCTGGGTTGACAGGGTACGAGTCTCTACTTGGGGAATTGGCTGCCTCTACTTTCGAACTTAAGTCGGAGGCCTGTGGTCCTGGAAGCCTGCCCATGTACACTGGCACTTGCAGGAGGGTTGTGTGGACCAAGTATTTGAGTGACCAGGGCAAAACCTTCCAGCATTGATGCCATTTGAATTAACTGATGACTTGACCCAACAAGTGTTTATCGGGATCAGCACAACATGAGCTAATGCACACTAGAAGTTGTCCTAGAAGTGCTTGGCACATGTGAGCCACTGGTGCTCTTGACCATAGGGTACTGTGGGGCCAAGACCATCAGCAAAGCTGCTTCCCGGCAAGGAGCTTGGGAGAGGAAGAGGCAGCCGGTCATGGCCATGGGCAGTCTCAGCACAGGTAATGTGCTATTCAATATGGCCGGGTCCTGGGGGCCGGCAGAGCCCCTGAGGGGCCAACCTCCTTTGCTGTGCCAAGGGGAGCTCCTGCTTTCAGCTTTCAGGCTGACTCTGTAGGGCCCCTTCATTCCTTCCCATTAAAATAGCCTAAAAATGGAGCCGCTCCCCAGGAGTTAATCCCACAGTTTGCCTTGGCCTCTCTCCAGGGAGTGAGTTTGAAGACCATTTTCTCCCTCTGCCTTCCCTAAGGCGATCACATTGTTCAGGAAAAAGCTTGGCTAGGGAGTACTTTGTAAGTCCCTGGGGCTCCCTGCGGGTGGCAAGGGACCCTCAGGCCAGCCTCCTTTCACAGGCTGCTTACCTGGAAGTTGGCAGCTCTTGGATGAGCAGATCAGCAGTTGTTCTTCTGCCAAGGGCCACAGGTAACCACTGGAGAGGTGCAGTGGTCCAAGGCATCGGAGAGAGTACAAAATAGCCAGTCTTGTGTCAGATACAGCACAAATGGCTTTTTCCCTGGCCGGAGAGGGCAGCCTTATGTGAAGAAGTCAGAGTCCTCTCTCCTGGAGACAAGTGATGTCCAAAGCGTCGTCTATGGATTCATGCTGGTCCGTACACTGTTAGTGGTCCACAAACAATTAAGGAGCATGCATCAGAATGAAAAGCAAACACGACACCAAATATGTGTTTCATTTCACAAACATGCTCACATGTATGTTTTGTCATAATACTTTCTCGAAGAAGGAAGCAATGCATCGATTTGGTGCTGGTGCAAGCTTTGAATGCCACTACAGACCTGGCCTCTGAGTAGCCCCACTCTCAACCATCCCTCACCCACCTCCAGAACTGCCTCTGGGCGGCTTCAGACTGACACCATCTCTTTACGGCTTCCAGGGGCCTCCCGCTGGGTCCCCCTGCCTCCAGTCCTGTCCTGCCCCCAACCCTGCTAGTCCTGTCCTGCCCCCTCCCTGTGACTAGAATGCGTTTCCTAAACCACAACCCTGGCTGTATCACTTTCCTGCCAGACACCTCGCAATATGTCTCTGCTACTCTTAGAATCAAGTCCGAGTTCCTCAGTGTTGTGTCATGAAAGAGTCCTGTGTGGCTTGATCTCCTGATGCGTCTCCAGCCTCACGTGTCCCCCACCTTGCTTTAAAATCTAGTCACAGTTCTCCACAGTCCATGGTGCTGCACTTTTTTTTACTCCTAAGCCTTTGTCCCAGCTGTTGTTCCTGTCTGAGACACCATTTTCCTGTCTTTTGGCGTGGGTAACCCCCACTCATCAGAGAAGTTAGCTTTGAGCTTCTCCTCAAAGCTAACTTAATGAGGATTAATGAGAATGGCCTCAGCTGGTCGGCAGACACTGTTTATTATTCCCAAATATCCTTCCTCCTCATCTATGGACTTTTTCTTTTCGGTTAGGTTCATGGATGCCAGAACTAGTCAGTGGGACACAGACAGAAGAGGTTCTGGGAAGTATTCTTTAAAGGAGGGGTGCACCCTTCTTCCACGTCTCCTCCTTCTTGCTAGCTGGAATGTGAATGTGATGTCCGGAGCTTGGGCAGCCCTCTTGGAGCCATATGAGTGAGTAACATGCTAAGAATAGCAGAACAGTCAGATAAAACATGCTGGGCTCTCCAATGACTTTAAAGCTGCTCCCATCACTCTGAAGTGCTTATCTGTAGACTTCTTTTATATGAAAGAGAAATAAGCTTCTCTCTTGCAGAAGCCACTGATATTTTGGGACTTTCTGTTAATCTCAGCCAAATCTAATTCTAATTGCTGCAGGTGCAAGTCACTGAATACCTGAAAGCAAGGAAGACATTTTCGTTCCCCCCTTTAACAAGACATCTGGAGGGGGCTGTGCCAGGGTTCATCTGACAGACCGGCTGGTGTCGTTCTCAGCCTTTTCCTGGTGGCCACAGGATGGCTTCTGCAGTGGCAAACATCCTCACGTGGAAACATCTAGGCTGAAGGATGGGGTTGGGCTGGAAAAGGTGAAGGGCACGCTCCTCACCTCACACAACTGTCCTTTAGACTTGGAGCAGATCTTTCTCTGGAAGCTCGGAGCAGACTTCCCATGGTATCCTGTTGGCCAGACCCCTCTCTGCAAGGCAGGCCGGGACAACAAATCTCTGGCTGAGGCCAGCAAAGGCCAGGGCTGGGAGCGGCTCGCGGCTGGAAGGCCAGCGGTGCCATCATGTCATCCCTCTCTGGGGCAGGAGCTCCCTCAGCCCAGGGACTGGCCCCAGGAGACACCCCAGCAGAGTCCTTTTGAGTGTAGCCCATGGAGCCTGACCACCTGGGTTCAGCTCCTGGCTGTGCCGCTCCGTCGTGGTTGAGTCAACACCTCTGTGCTCCAGCACGCAAGAGGCGGGCAATCATTCTTACCTGCCTCAGAAGGTTGAGGAGTGAATGAGTTCATGCAGGTGGAATGCTTAGAATCCTGGTTTTCAAAATTGGCTGTATGTTGAAATCATGGTGGAATGGGGGGAGTTTTAAAAATTAACAGCACCTGGGCCCTGAACTTCTACCCTGAGCCTCTTTTCACAGGCTGCTGACCTGGGAATTTGCCACTATTGGACGGGTTGATCAGCAGTGGTCCTTCTGCTGAGGGCCATAGGTAACCTCTAAAAAGCCGGAGACGTGGTGGGATGGTCCTGGGCACCAGAGACAGTAAAAAAAAAAAAAAATAGCAAGGCTTGTGCCAGATACAGGGACTGGAAATCTCTGGTGTGAGATGTGGCTCGGCCTCTGGGATTTTTAAAAGCTTGCTAGTTGATTCTAATGTGCAGCCAAGAATAGCCTCTGGCTTAGGGCGAGCGTCCAAGAAAGGTTAGCTTTAACTGGTTTTGTTCATCCCTGTGGCGCCAGCCCTGAGCCCAAAGCTTGGCACATAGTGGGCTCTCAAAAATTGTTGAATAAATGAATGAACGTTGGGGGCAAGAAGAGGGAGTTGAGGTCATTTGGCCCAGCCCTCCGGCACTGAGATTGCTGCTTTGTCCACTTGGTCACTCTCTACGTGGAAACATCTCCTCGGGGCCCTAGGGACGCCTGTTTCCTCCTCCCATCAGACCCCCAAGGGCTCTGCGCAGACCAGCACCATCTCCTTCCTCATCTGCAAGGAGAGTGAAAGCCCACTGCAAGAGAAGACCCGCAGAAGCCCCCAGAGAAGCTTGGAGGACTAAGCTGTGGGCCCTCCCGGCTCTCATTTGGCTGCCAGCTTCAGTCCCAGCTGCAGCGCCCCTGGGGACGTGTCATGGTCCTGAAGGGGATCCCAGTCCTTTTTTTGGGGTGTCATCCTCGCTGGGTGGTACAGATTCCCGCGGTAAACATGGCCCATCTGGGAAAAGCCCAGGTGCCACGGTTTGAACAGCTCTGAAACTTAAAGCTCAGAAGGCTTTGAAATGCAAATATTTTGAAGGAAACATAAGGTAAACACGAGTGCTTATTTCCCCCTGATGAAAACAATATGCTGTTTGCTCTGAAATGTAAATAGGACCTAGATCGCTTTTAAAGAAAGCCACTCTCGTATTTTCAGGTCCAGAGTAAAATCCCTCCGAAAATACGTGCCTCCAGCAGCCCTCCCGCCCGCCCCGATCCACCCTCCCGTTTCCGTCCTGAACCCCCCTCATCCGGGAGTTGCTCTCTCCTCCCATAACTGTCCTAAATCCACCTCCCCCCTCCCAGCCTGAATGCCACACTCCCCCGCCTCATCCCTCCTCTAATTTTTCCAAGACTCTCTGAGTGGTTGGGAGTTCCCTTTGGGTAGAATTGGGGGAAAGGAAAAAATCTGTAGCCAAAGGCGTTTCACTGACTTGAAAGAGATTTTATGGTGCATTGAGTTCTAATCAACTTTAATAAGTATTTAATGCAGGAAGAAGACTTTGCCCCTAGCCCCGAGGCCTGGCCGTGCCTGCTCGCGGCCCCCTGTCGGCCACGGGAGAAAGGACCGCTGCTGGGGCCGGTGGCTTGGGTGGGCGCGGCGAGTGACAGCTGCGGAGAAACGAATAATTAGCGATTCCAACCCCTGATAATGAGTAGCTCCGTGATCCTTCTTGGAGCCATTAGGAACATCTATCTTGTTAATGATGCCGCTCGACAGCCGCGGGCCCGGGCGCCCGCTCCTCTCCGACCGGGCGCTCGTTCCTCATCTGCGCACAGAGGAGCAGAGATGGAAGGTGGTCGTTTTTCAGGCCCCTTTGTGGCGGGGGCGTGGGCTTTCTGGGCCGGCCGCGCTCCTGGGGCTGGTGGGGAGAGCTTCCACCCACGCCCCGCGCACCATGCGCCCTGGGCGTTCCTGCTTTCCCCAGCAGGGACACCCTTTATCGCGTACCCCTCCACCCCGAGGTGCCACTTGGGCCAGGGGGTGCTCTCACCTGCGGTGTCTTCTCTTCTTCCCTCCCGCTGCTGGCCCGGGATGTGCTGTTTTCATCACATTGGTGCAGATACCTGCGGGAGGGAGGGGTCAGGAACTTATCCAGGTTCACAGGTAGGAAGTGCCTTTTTTTGGGAGGGGGCTTTCCTGCTACCCCTATGTTGTTCTAAGGAGTGAATTCAAGAAAATAGAAGCTCTTCCTGGCTGGTTTTCCTAAAAGGCAATGCCCAAGCCAGGCGTTGCCAACTGGCTATCTACCATCTGGTTCATAGATATGAATCTGTTTGACCTGCTCGTGTCTTAATACTTGGGAACTATCCACTTAAATTTCTAGATCTACTGAAAAATTGGAAGACTCAGGCAGATTAAATTTGTAGTTCCACAAGGCTAGATCTCAGAGGCGCCTTCTATTTTTAGACAATTTGTCACAGGCCCCAGCACCCCCTATTGTTCCATGCCTTGCTGATTTGCTCACTTATGATACCTCTCTCTTCCCATACGTGTTTGACTGAACCATATCGACCTGTGATTTTCAAGCCTCATTTCATCAGCAAGGTAATCAGGAATATCATGGTCAAGGTTGGCATGGACTTGGGATCCCACTCAATTGGGCCCCACATCCTACCCCAGTAGTTCTGTGAAGTTTGTGGAAACCCCAGGGCTCCACAGAACACAGTTTGCAAATCATTTCCCTTGAGAACAAGTAAGTGGTCACATCCCAAGGACCCATGGGACACACCAGCAGATGCCCTGCTGGAACCCTCAACTTGAAGACAAGACAGGCAGAGCTTACAAAGCCCCTAGTGATCTTCATTTTTTTTAGAGGGCGAAAAGGAACCCTACACAAGGTGGTGGACTGCTCCTACTCACATAGAATATGGATGTCTGAGTCAGGGTTTGTTTGTTTGTTCCGGCGATCCTTCTGCCTCATCTTTCCAAGTAGCCGGAACTACAGGTGTGCACTACTACGCCCAGCTAATTTTTTGAGTGATTGTAGAGATGAGGTCTCGCCAAGTTGCTCAGGTTGGTCTTGAACTCGTGGATTCAGGCAATTCACTCGCCTCTGCCTCCCAAAGTGCTGGGATTACAGGCTGAGCCACAGAGCCTAGCCTGAGTCAGGGTTTTAACATGGAATGTGAGTCTTCTTGTCTTTCCTAATTTTTTTCTGGAAGAACCTCAGTCCCTCAACCCAGCCTCACAGGAGTACTCTGTCTCCATCCTGGAATCACAGGCTTTTTCAGAAACAAAGACTAACTCCCACTCACTAAGCAAACAGGACTTGTTACTTAACCAGTGGTTAGTAAATTAAAAATTAAAAATTATTTTAATGTGAGATGCTTACACACAAAAATGGAAGAGAATGTAATATTGACCCGAGGCTTCAAAATAAAACATGTGATGTGAAAGGAATTTGGGGGTTATAATATTACTTATTGCTTTGGATAACATCTCCTGATGTGCTGGGTCAGGAGCATCAAACTTTTTCTGTAAAGGGAAAGATAGTAAATATTTTAGACTTGGTGGCCATACACTCCTCACCTCTGCTGTTATAATTGAAAAGCAGCCATAGGCAACGTGTAAAGGAAGGAATGTGGCTGTGTTCCAATAAAACTTTATTTAGAAAATCAGGCTATGGGCTGAATTTGGCCACAGTTGCTGATCCCTGCTCTGGGTCTACATGGGTACTCTGCTTTGTTTTTAGAGGTTTCTTAGCAGAAACATCTGAGAGCAGCATATGACAGTAACAGACTGTCTCACAATTCACCAAATTCTGATACCAATTTCCCAGGGCAGACCCAGAAGTTAAGGGCTCAGTCTTCGCTTCATATGTGCTTTTGGTGGACCAACTACAAATTTGAGGCTTCCCCTAATCCCTGTCCAGGCTTGAAAATTTGTTAGGATGTTTCATAGCACTCAGGAAAATGTGATACTTATGATTATTGTTTTATTATAAAGGATACAAGTGAATGACCAGGTGAAGACATACGCAGGGCGAGGTCTTGGGTGGAAGTGGGGGCTGCAGGTATGCCCAGTGGAATGCAGGTGGGTCAGGTTTTCAGCACACCAATGTGTTCACCAACCCAGAAGCTACCTAAGACTTGTTTTGGAGTTTTTATCTGGGTTTCATTAGTAGGTATGATTGATGAAATCATTGGCCATGTGATTGAATTCAGTCTCCAGCCCCCCTCCCTGGAGGGTGGGGGTGGAGGAAGTTCCATCCCCCTAGTCACATGCTTGGTCTTTCTGGTGTGGCTAGCCCCTCCCTTGAAGCTAAGGGCTCACCTCATTGGCATAAAGTCAGATGTGACCAAAAGCTGCTCATTGTGAATAACAAAAACACTCCTATCACTCAGGAAATTCCACCAGTTTTTGAAGCTCTGTTCCAGGAATGGTGGACAAAGACCAAATATATGTGTGTGCCAAAAAATGTATACACATCTTAATAGATGTTATCTGTGTATTACTTTTTGAGGTTGAATTAAACTATAGTAGCAATGTGTAGTATGATGTTCGCTCAAGCATGCTTCTGCCATTTTCTTTGACTGTTCTGCCTGTCACATGGTAACACTAGCATTCATTTGATTAACACCATCTTTTGAGCGAATGTCATACTTAAAATGTGTACTTATTTCTTTGATACCCATGTATATATATTTATCATATCATAATTGTCAAATGGATTTTACTTCATTTGCCAATTCCAGTTGATTGCTCATGCCCGCTTGAAATGCTATGCTATAGATTCTGAGGCTGGGTCCAAGTTCACTGGAAATAATTGCTGTAATTGATTGGTGATGTCTGCCATGGGTGATATAGGAGGCTTTAGCAGCACATGTGCCATGCATCGCCATTCCTAAAGAAGGGAAATCTTTGTGTCTGGCACTTGTTTTCCAAGTAGTATTTATGTATCTTTCCAAATTTTGCCCACTAGCCTGTGTCCATGCTCTATAACTTCTCCAAGAGTCTATGCTGAGGTCAAGCTCATACTAACTGTGGGAGGAAAAGGGTGAAAGTAGAAAGAAACTTATCTTCCCTACTTGATTTTGAATTTCAGGGGAGCAAGTGTCAGTGACCACCCATGAAAACAGGTAAGAAATATAAGGCAGTGTCACCCTGTTTAGCCTTGAATTAAGCAGAGTTTTAAGGCTGCAGAAGGGGGGGTTAGGAGGCAGTGAGAGCATGTAGAGATGGGTTCCCTGAGGAGCGGGGGGCTGATCAAGTTCCTGAGGAACAGGCAGGCTGGAACTGGGAAGAGGAGAGAGGAGGACATGTCAGGAATCAGGGTGTGGAGTGGAGCAGGATCGTGGGACTGAGAAGCTGTGGACCAAGTCTGGCCCCTGGCTCTGGAGGGCCTGAGCTCTAGGCAGAGCTGGTGGCAGTGGGAGCAGGAGAGTGACACGGGGCTATCTGAGCATCCAAGCCAAGCAGACATAGGAGGGAGATCATGTTCCTGCCTGGGCAGCTTGGTCACTTGAGGGAAAAAGAGACCCTCCCCAGGTGCACACACTGGCCCGCTGTGTAGGTAAAGCACATTTTCCTTTCATTCCCATGCACCAAGTAGTCATCCCAGGCCAGAGAAGGGGAGAATCCTTTAACATTGTGGCCCAGTTATAAGTGAGTACATGTGGTACCCAGCTCTTTGTTTCTGTGATAGATCACTGAATATCAAGTTGCTGTGAAGTTCATAATTTTGTTTTTCTTTATGGCTGCATAATCCAATGTGTATAAGTACCACATTTTCTTTATCCAGTCCACTGGGACACTGTCGGGGGTGGGAGAAGGGGCACCCATTAATGGGTACCGATCTCAAACCAGGCAAAGTGGGGATCAAAGGGAGGCCCAAAGTTTACCTGTATGATGACCACATATGTACCTAACCCTGAATTGTACCCCCACATCTTAAAAAAAAAAAAACATGGCCAAGTCTGCAGGAGTCTAGTGGAGAACAATGGAAACTTCTAGAGGAGGGAGGATGTCCCGGATGAAATGATATTAAATGTTTTTCGGGTATACTTGCTGGGCTGATGCATGTGGCTGGGAGGAGCTAAACTGTACACTAGGAGCTATGGGATCCACCGGGCTGACCTGGAGCTGATTTTCAGATCTCCACCTTTCACCATCACACATGCAGCATCTCCCAACACGGTGCTGGTGATGTTCACGTGCATAACCCATTTAAACCTGTGAGAAGGGAGTGCTATACCCACTTGACAGATGAGAAAGCCAAGGTGGAGAGAAGTTAAGTGCTTTTCCTTAGCTAGTAAGTGGCAGAGTTCAGTTTCAAATTAGTTCCTAATATAACCAGCTTCTTCAGTTATCAGAGACTGAACAGACAGGATACTGCAAGGGTGGTGATTTTTGCAAGCAACTCCATAGAAACCTTTTCCTGATTTAACTTCTAGGCACTGTAGACAATAATTGTGTCATGGACCGGTGTCTGCTCACTATATCTGGGACATCCCTCTTCTTCTAAACATCCTTCATCCTCTAGAATTTTCTATTCTCCATGCTCCTACCCCTAGACTCTGGCAGATGCTGCCATGTTTTTAGAGGACCCTGCTCTTCTGGCCTTGGTTACTTGGTCTGGGGATGGATACATGACCCAAGGTGAGTCAATCTCAATGCCCTTTTCCATCTGGCCATAGAAGATTGGTTCAGGGCCAAGATTGCATCTAAACTGGGCCTACCCCAGGCAAATCCTTTGCCTGGAATTTTTCGAGATAGAACCGTACAGGTGTCTCAAGGCTCTCTTCATAGTGCAGGCTCCAGGATACAAGAATCAGGGGCACTCAGCCACCATGTTTTGCACCACTCTGAGGAGGTGGCCTGTGGAGATGGAGGTAGTGAAGCCCCATGCATGGAGGAGCCGAGATGAGAGGTGGAGAGAAATGCTTCTGGTCCAGTTCTGGTTCCTGTTGTTCCAAGGCCCAGTTGTTTCCTGCCTTTCCTTCATTTGATTGTTTGATCACAAAATGTTCTCTGGACTCTGTGAGCTAATACATTCCCCTTTTGGCCTCAGCTAGTTCGAGTTGGATTTCTGTCACTGGCAACATGAGCTCTGACTGACACATGGCCCATGTGAAAACAACTGCCATTCCTACACGCATAAGATATTTACAGGACTGGTCCCAGGGGTACAGCACTGCTCTCAGCTTCAAGGACACTGGATGGGAGAGCGTGGAGAAGGGGGACTCTGTTCAAAGACTCAGGGTGCAAGCAGGACCCATCCACAGAAGACAGGTTTGTATGAGCTGATCACAGACTCTCAAGGATTTAAAGAGACAACACCTGCATTCCCCAAGTGTCACCTGGTTTCCCTGTGCCTGGAGGTGGATCCTCTATGGGTGGCTACACGATTTCTAACATTTTCAACTTGGGTGGTGGACATAAATATCTCAGGTTTCAGGGAGAGGATTTCTGGCACCTTGAGCCAGAAGAAGGCCCCTTTACTCTGCATTCACGGATTAATCCCAAGTGCCAAGTATGATGCCTGGTACACAGGGGCACTTCCTAATGTGAGCTGAATGAATGTGCAGATGCATGAATGCATGTACCCTCAGCTCCTTGGCGCTCACTCCTTTCCAAAGCAGGGGAGGCGGATGCAGCCTCTCTCTCAGATATGTCCTGTAAGCTCTGGCTTCAGCAACCTGCCCTGCTTCCAGAGCCTTCTCAATCTTCCCCAACACTGCTCAGTGTGCCCCTCACCCAGGAGAAGCGCACACAGGAAGAGGGTCAAGGCCCTAAGGCCCAAGGTTGACCCACCCATCCACTGGGCCAGCCCCGTCTACCATTCATGCCACCACATCTGCCAGCGTCTTGCTTTTCACCCGCAGCCTCTCTCTCCTGCACGAGTCCACTCCTACCAGCAGCACACATGTGTATGCAAAGCCCATCCTATCTTGGCACTCACTGTCTTAGAGGCACTCGGTAAATGTTTGCTGAACGAATGTGGAATGAATGAGATTAAACAGATACACTCATCTTGCTCTAGCCTCCGTGAGATGGTTTACTTTATAAGAGCTCAGAGACCCACAGGGGAGGCAACGCCTCAAGGGACTGGGATGAAGAACAGACTAAAGTGCTGGAACGGATGGAAGTTCAGGGCATGATGGCATCTGCAGAGGGGCGACGTTTGTATTGGGCTCAGAGGAAATGAATCGGAATGTACCTGGTCAAGAAGCGATGCATCTCTGAGGATACTTTTGGAATTACAAGTGACGGGGGAAAAAAGTATCAAACAGAGGCAGGGCAGGCTTTGGGGCTGGCTGATTCAGCAGCTCTCTGATGCCACCTGGGACTCAGGTTCTTTCTCACTCTCTACTCTGTCATCCACAGTGTTGATTTCATTCTACAGTCCAATGATGGCTGTCAGCAGCACGGGGGGCCGTATGCATCCTTGCTCTTGCCTAGTGGGAGAGAGAGGCAGCACCCTCCCAAGGGTAGAGATTATAATTGGTTTGGGCAATTTTGGAGAAGGACCTGCCCCTGGACCAATAAGTCACCATGGCAATCCCCTGCGTTGATTGGCTTAGACTAATAGGACCACCCGTGGGGAAGACGAGATCAGCTCCCTCTGAGCCACTGGGCTGTGTGGGGAATAGGGGGTGGGGGAGACCAGGACCAAACAGAGGCCAGGCAGAAGACAGGGAGGGATGGGGGGGGCAATGAATAGGGTCCACACCTGGGAAGGAGAATATGCATGGAAGGGCATTTCTGGTCAAGGGAACGGGCTTTGTTAAGGTTTGGTGTTGGGACTTGTGTGTTTGGGGGATGGCAGGAGCCAGATGGCTGGGGGGACAGCTGGAAGAGGGGCTGAGAGCAGATGGCAGATGGGCAGGATCTTGAATGCCATGCTGAGGAATAGGCTCTCCTGGGAGAGTGGTTTTCTGTGGACAGGAGAAGGGGTCACGAGAGACATGTTGAGCAAGGACTCATTTGGTGACACCATCCCTGGAATTACCTTTGGCAGGGGATTGGGTTCTGTAGGCTGGGCCAAGGATGGGACTCAACATTTCCCACAATTCCCTTCTCTTCAGGGTTGGTCACAAGCGGACTTGCGTGAGATTTGGAAGGAGGAAGCAGAGAGGAATTCATCATCCTCAGAAGGTCACAGCCCTCAGACAGGATGACAGATGCAGAGGTGTCCAGCAGGCTCCAGGGTCCCGTTCATCCTTCTTACTCCTGGCTTTGCCCAACCCACCAGGTGCTGGACAGCAGGTCCCCCACTGCTGGCAGCCTCCAGAGGACACTCCATGAGCCCCTCCCCTGCCTGCCCACCTGTGCCAGTGCTTCTGGCTGTTGGTGCTTCCTCTGGTCCTGTCCCAGACCTCGACTTGCCCACCCCCCCATATGTGTGAGCTCTGAAAACCCAAATGCTATAGGGAAGCCCAAGTTGTCTTAACACCTACCCATCCAGTGGAGCCATCCTTGAGTGATAACAGCTCAGGTTGACCCAACAAAGTGGCTGTACTGGAGTGTGGCAGTACAGACGATGGGCTTCAAACCCTGGCTCCCTAGCCTCCCGCTGTGCAGACTCGGGCGAGTGTTCCACCTGTGTGTAGCCCAGCTTTGCCTCCTTTGTGAAGTGGACATAGGAATAGGGCTGGTTGCACAGAGTGGCTGGGGGAGCCCAAGACTTGACCAGGTGATGTGATTCGGACAGGACCTGGCACATAGTAGGTGCTGTGGTAGTGTTAGCTGTTGCTGTCACCTGCTTATCGTGTCCCAGGCATCTGCCCAGGTGTTCACACAGGTGCTAATTCATTTAATCTCCCCCAAAATCCTGTGAGAATGGTACTGCTATTAACCCCATTTACAGAGTCACAGAGAGGCTATTAGGTTGGAACATAGGAAATTGCTAGTTTTGTAGGTCAAACATAGTTCTGTATCAGCAATTACCTGGGGCTCACAGCTAGTGTGACTGCAGGTCTCACCTGCAACCTGCCCAAGCCATACAGCCTGCACATTTACTGGGCCACCTACTGGGTGCCAAAGAGACCGTGTGTCCTCCATTATAATGCATTGAATATTACAGCAGGGCTGTTTGTGTAACAAATACTATGTGCAAAAGAAGAGGGAACTATGGGCTATTTTCAGTACCTTTTCTCTATGCCTTAATTCGCTCCTTCAGTAGCCGGCATAAACGTCACCTCCTCCATGAAGCCTTCCCTGACTTCCCCAGCTAGAAGAATCAATCTCTGTGAGGGTTTAGAGGTAGGAAAGAGCCCTGCTCATCTGGGGAACAATGGGAGGCTTTGTGTGGCTGGAAAGTCCAATGCACTTGGCGGAGAGTCTGGAAAGAGACTAGAGCCGTGGCGAAAAGACCTCAGAGACCCTGGGAAGTTTGGTTCCATTGTGAGGATAAGCCACCAGAGCTTCTTACCCCTGAAATCTGCTCTCTTTTATCTTTGTCTGCCCTTGGGTCTGCTGAGAGGGTCTCCTTGGCAAGATGCATGTGGAGCCTACAGTGGCCCTTCTGACAGGAGGCAGGAGTTTCTGAGCCTGGGGGGACATCTTAGCCACCTCCCGGCTCTTGCATGAGGCCACAGTCCCTGTCTGTGACTGAAGGTCCTGCCCTCTGCTCTGGGCGTCTTAAGCAGCCCACCTCCCACTCTTGCTTTGTGTCCTCTGGACCTCACCCGCCTTCCTGCACCTGGGCCCGTGGCCAATTTCTGGGAAGAGCCTCGCAGCCCAGGCCCCATGCTGCCTAACTTGGCTTCATTTTCCCTTCTGCCCCAAGACATCCCCAGGGCCCTCAGAATGCCCCGTCCATCCCATTCCTGTGTCTGTCCTGTGCTCCCTGAGAGAGCTAAGCTCCTCTTGTCTGGGATGGAAGGTCAGACGGAAAGTACTGGAAGCTGGCTCTCCCAGGACTACCTGGGAGAACTGGGGGCCACCAGGGTGCACCCCCTTGCCTGTGATAAGAGCTTGGATTCTGGGGCTAGACTGCCTGGTGGGAATTCTGCTCAGGCTGTTCCTAACTAGTTTTCTCCTCTTTGAAACAGATCTTACAGGAAATGCCCACCTCAGAGGCAGTGTATACTGGTCAGTGTTTAAAAGCCAGTCCTTGGGGTGTAGTTTCAACCAGAAGGTTGGCTGGTGTTTTGTGTACATTAACTAGTAAGGTGAACGTGAGACAGTGAAGATATGTGTACACACTTAATGCTCATTTGTCAAAGGTATGAATGACTTTGCTGAATTGGTTGATTGTTTTTGAATACAGAAAAACAATTTCCTCTTTTTTTGGTACTAATCACAAAGTAACAGCCACAGACACAAACATACTTTTGTTTCATTTGCATAATTAATATTTTCTCCATTACTTTCTTAAGTCTAGAAAAATAAGCAAGAAAATAAATCAAGCCCTGATTTGTAGCCTTTGTCAATTTCCATTGTGACGTCATTAAACACGGGCTTGGGAAGAGATGTTCAGTATCCCCATTACAGAGGATTTCCACCACACACGTAATGGACGTGAGTGACCTTAAGAGCAGAGAGAATAAAACATTTGGTAAGATAATTGGGAAGTGATGAGTTTTGAGTACTTAATACCTTTGTTTCTAGTATAATGTATTTAATTGTGAGTTTATGTAATTTAATTTTTAGTAACGGTTGTATTTAACACCCAGCTTGTAAAATTCCCGAACATTTAACAACTGGTCGTTGTGAGGTGATGCCAGTAGGCTCCAGTATGCCACCCCAGGATCGCTGTGGGGACTAAATTTAATACTTTCAAAATGCTTAGAATACCCTGGCACGTTGAGTAAGCACTCAGTAAATGCTAGCCAGTCTTCCCATTTTCTATTGTAATTCTCGATTGGAACTTTGGTGCTGGAAGTCAGGGACTGGGGTTGGGTGTGTTTTCCCACTAGACTCCCTCAGAATTCTACCTGAGGACAGGTACCTGCTTTGTTCTCTCGGCATCTAGCATAGGGCCTGGTGTGCAGAAGGCTGCAGGAGGCTTGCTGGGGTGCTTTCAGGAGATAGCATCACAGTAAAAGAACACGAGAGCTTATTGGAAGGGCCATCACTGGGTGTCGCATAGAATCCCCTCAACGAGTTGCAACTGCCCAGTGGGGGCTGTGGGTCATGGGGGAACGTTGGAAAAGGCTGGGTGGAGGGCTGATGTGTGGTATGCCCATTTGATCTAGAGAGGGGTCCATTTTACTTTGGCTGACCATGGCCATTGCTGGATGCTTCCTGTCTCACAAGTTGGGTTGGAGGGCGGTGTTGGCCTTCCGCAGGGCTTGTCTGGAAAATCTCCCAAGTAGGTGTGTCTGTGAGAAGCCCCACTCTCATGTGCTGTCCCAGGATGGGGATGGAAGGCAGATGCTCTCCTCAGTTTCCTGCCTGTTTCCTGCTCCTTAAAGAGACCTGGGATATTACCAAGTGTAACTGAAGCCTAGCAATGTGGGAATTGAAGTATGGTCAACCATTTGCTTCTGGGGGTTCTGCATCTATGGGTTCAACCAACTGCAGATGGAAAATACTAAAAAAAATTCTACAAAGTTCTAAAAAGCAAAACCTGAATTTGTTGCACACCGAGTACTAAGTTGAATCCAAGTGAATGAAGTGATGTGTGGGCATTGTGTTAGCTATGACAGGATAAATAATCTAGAGATGATGTAAAGTATACAGGAGGATGTGCATAGGCCATTTGCAAATACAATGCCATTTTATGAGCATCCCTGTATTTTGGTATCTACAGCAGGTCCTGAAACCAATCCCTGGAGGATGATGAGGAATGACTGTACTTGTAGAAAGTGGCCCAGTTCCCATGTCCCTGCTGGGGCCAGTGGCTCTGCCAACTCAATGCAGAAAGTCATGAACCTGAGGATCTAAATCCTGCCTACATCCTATTGGGGGAGGGACACAAGAGGAGGGGGGAGGTTTTCTCAGAGTCTGTTTAAAGTAGCGTGAATGCTTATTGTTTTATCCAGTCATGTATGAACATGGACCATGGGCCAGGACAGTGCTAGCTTCTGGGGATAGGAAGTAAAAAACCCACAATTTTTGCTCTCAGGGCTGATGTGTGGTGTTGAAAGGTGAGCAGGTACTCACCTGATGGCTAAGAGACAGAGGCCACGTTGCTGTGGACAGGACATGCCACATGGACAGAGTCGAGGCCATGTGGAAGGGACTTGTATGACCCAGGCAGGTGGGTGGAAGGATACAGAGCAGGGCTTAGCGGAGAAGCCAGGCAGCAGCAATTGAGAGGGACAGGCTCACCCTTACAAGAACAGTCCTAGGGGAGATGAGAATGGATGGATCAGAAGGCAAAGGAAGATGAGACAGTGATGGCTCCCACAGAGGAGAGCCTGCAGAGGACTTAGGGGCATGCAGTTTATTTGCAGGGTGATCCTGAAAGCTGGAGTGAGAAAGGAGAGGAAGAAAGGAGAGACGGGGAGAGGGGAGAGGGGAGAGAAGGGGAGGAAGGGAGATGGGGAAGGGAGGAGGAAGAGAGAGAGGAGAGAGATGGGGAGAAGCGAGGCCAATAAAGAGTGCATAACTGTTATGCACACCTGGCTCAAGCCCACCAGGACCCTCTAAGGAGCTATGGAGAACACCCTGGAACTCCCCCTCTCAAGGATGGGGTGTTGGGCCACCAGCTCCCATCTAATCCCTCCACATTTTTGGCCATGCATGCATTTGGGCCAATGGGTCTGGCTTCAGAGGACTCCCTAAGGTGGAGAGGTGGAGAGTCACCTTGGCCCACTTGGACTTAAAGGTTGGCAGAAGGCACAGCTGTCCTCTTCAGTGTCATTGAAATCAGGAGGACCAAGAGGAACGTGACATGGAGCACAAAAAGTACTCACTAAAGGAGTCAAGGGAAAAGCGAGTTTCAGGAAGGAGGATGGGTCAGCAGGTCACTTGTCAAGGAAAAGGTCCAAAGAGTTGAGTTTGTGTTAGGACCCAGCAGAGAGATGGGACAGAGCCAGGCTGCACAGGGTTGAGAAGTGAGAGGACAGTAAAGAAGCAGAGATTGTGACATGAGTGCCAGCTATGAAGGTAAAGAGCATGGCTACAGTTGGTCATGGGCACAGGATGGGGAGCCCACTGGAGTGAGTTCGGGGTGAAAGACGAAAGGATGGTGTGCAAGGATCACGGAGCATGGTGAACTCGAGAGACCTTGGAGTTTTCATGCTAAGGTTTCTTTCCTTCAGACATTGTTTTTGTTTGTTTGTGCTGGGACTGAAGAGGGGGAAAGAGAAGCTGTTCTTTTCTTGCGACTGTGGGATGAGCATGGGCACTCGACTCAGACAGACCTGGTTTGGAGTCCTGGTTCTGGCCGGGAGTGGTGGCTCACGCCTGTAATCCCAGCACTTTGGGAGGTGGAGGGAAGAGGATTGCCTCAACCCAGGGGTTTGAGACCAGCCTGGGTGACTTGATGAGACTTGGTCTCTACAATAAATCAAAAAATTATCTGGACATAGTGGTGCATGCCTGTAGCTTCAGCTACTTGGTAGGCTGAGTTGAAGGATTGCCTGAGCCCACCAAGTTGAGACTGTGGTGGCCATGAGCATGCCACTGCACTCCAGAGTGAGACACTCCAGCTCACTACTGCACTCCAGCTTGGGTGACAGAGTGAGACACTCCAACTCAAAAAAAAAGAATTCTGGTTCTGCCATATTATGATCTGGGTCAAGTACTCAGTGTTGTCATCCTGTAGAATGGGCATAGCAATACTTCTCTCCCAAAGTGGTTGTGGACTTTGATGACAAACGGTTGGTGGAAGAGTCTGAAACATGTTAGATAGTCAAAGCCTAAGCATCATCTGAGAGGCAGTATGGCAGTTAAGAGCCCAGAATTTTGAGCCAGACTGCCTGCCTGGCAGCTCTATGTCATCGAATCACTGGAAGTAACAGACTCAGAGACAGCATATGCAAAAGTAGGGGTGTGAGGCTGGAAAAATAGACATGGCCAGACAACCAAGGCCAAAGCCAAGGCTGAGACTGGGCTTGATCTACCTGGGACCTAGCACCCCAGCCACCTGCTTCCCCCAGTGGCTTTGTTTCTCCCGTCTCTGCCAGGAGGAGGTGAAATGATTCACAGTTGGCAAATGCTTGGCTTAGGGATCAGCCCTCCCTATCCCTATAGACATTATTAATGAAGCTGATGCTTTCTGTGGAGCTTGGACATTGTCTCATTCACAGTGATTCATGACATGGGTTCCAGGTAGACCCTACAACTGATCAGACTGGCCATATGAGATCTGCCATCTAGGACTGGATGAAGCTCCTGTCCCTAGACCTGGACAAGCCTGGCTCCTGCTAGGCCCCAGGCCTTGCAGTGTCTTCCTCAAAGTTTTCCAAAAATGTACAGCTGATCCTGGTCCCATTTGTCCACTTGACTGGCTGTTGCCCACATGAAGGGTAAGCTGTAGGACCTGTGCCTATGGGACTATTTCTGTCTCAATTCTAGAAGGGCCAGCTGTTGAGTGGATTACCTGTGATGACCAGTATGACATTTCTTTCTTTTTTTTTCTTTTTAAAAATAACACTATTATTAAGATATAACTCATATGCCATACAATTCACTCACTTAAAGTGTACAGTTCAATGGTTTTTTTTGTGTGTGTATTCAGAGTTGAACAACCATCACCACAATCAATTTGGTAACATTTTTGTCACCCAAAAAGAAATCCTGAACCCTTTAGCTATCACTCCCCAATCTTCACTATGCCCCTCAGCCCTCAGCAAACACTATATTCCATCTCTATGTTCCATGTTCTGGGCATTTCCTATGAATGGAACCAAGCAATATGTGGTCTTTTGGGATTGACTTTTTTTCATTTAGCATAATGTTTTCAAGGTTCCCCCATGAGGTAGCATAAATGAGTACTTCATTCTTTTTTTATGACTGAATAACATTCAGTTGTAGGGATATATCACATTCTGTTTATCCATTTATCCACAAGATGGACCTTTGGGTTGCTCTCAGCTTTTGGCTATTGTGAATAATGTTGCTATGAACATTTGTATATAAGATTTTGTGAGGACACGTGTTTTCATTTCTCTTGAGTTTATACCTAGGAGTGAAGTTGCTGGGCCATATGTTAAGTCTGTTTAATAATTTGAGGAACTGTCAGATTCTTCTCCAAAGTGGCTGTACCGTTTTCCATTCCTGCCAACCGTGTATGGGTATTCTAATTTTTCTATGTCCTGCTCAATACTTACTAATGTTTCACTTTTTTATCCTAGTCATCCCAGTTGGTGTGAAGTGGTATCTCACTGTGGTTTTGATTTACATTTTCCTAATGGCCAGTTATACTGAGCATCTTTTCATGTGCTTGTTGGTCATTTGTAAGTCTTTTTTTTTTTTTTTTTAGAAATTCTATTCATATCCTTTGCCCATTTTTTCTTTTTTTTTGAGTCAGGGGTCTCACTTTGTCACCCAGGCTAGAGTGCACTGGCACAATCACGGCTCACCTCCTAGGCTCGGACGATCCTTCATCTCAGTCTCCAGAGTATCTGGAACAACAGATACTTGAGGTCTTGCTATGTTGCCCAGGTTGGTCTTGAACTCCTCAGTGCAAGTGATCCTCTCACTTTGGCCTTCCAGAGTGCTGGAATTACAGCATAAGCCATCACACCTGGCCACTCCTTTGTCTATTTTAAGTTGGGTTATTTGTCATTTTATTATTGAGTTGTAAGAGTTCTTTATGTATGCTATGTACAAGTCCCTTACCACATATATAATTTTCATAAATGTTCTCCCATTCAGTGGGCTGACTTTTCACACACTTGATGGTGAAGGACAAAAGTTTTAATGAAGTCCCATTTTTCTATTTTTAATTTTGTTGCTTGTGCATTTGGAGTCATATCTCAAACCAATGTCTGATCTAAGATCATAAAAATTTATCCTCATGTTTTATTCTAAGAGTTTTGTAGTTTGGCTTTTTCATTTGAGTTTTTGGTCCACTTTTAGTTAATTTTTGTATATGGTATGACGTAGGGGTCCAATTTCATTCTTCTGCATGTTGTCTCAGCATCATTTTGTTGGAAAAAAAAGTATTATTTCCCATTCAATTGCTTTGGCATTCTTGCCAAGGATGAATCAACTAAATGTATGGGTTAATTTCTATATGTTTAATTTAATTAAATTAGTCTATATGTGTATATTTATACCAGCACCACATTGTCTTGATACCTGTAACTTGGAAGTAAGTTTTGAAATCAGGAACGTCAGTCTTCCAACTTTGTTCTTTTTCAGGACTGTTTTGGTTATTCTAGATCCTTTGAATTTCTATGCAAATTTAAGGATCAACTTGTCCATTTCTGCAAAGAAGTCCCCTGAGATGTTGGTAAGAATTGTAGTGAATCTATAGATCAATTTGGGGAGTATTTCCATCCTAACACTATGTATGCTTCTGATCCATGATCATAGTCTATCTTTCCATGTATTTAGATCTTTAATTTATTTCAACTGTGTTTTGTAGTTTTCAGAGTATCAGTTTTACCCTTCTTTTGTTAAATGTATTCTTTTTGACACTATTGTAAATGAAATTGTTTTCTTAGGTTCATTTTCAGATTGTACATTATGAGATTTTTCTTTTGTGGGATCGCATGTGATTGCATCAACAGAATGGTGCTGACACACTGATTTTGAATGACTCAGCTTATTTACATAGACAAAAACTTCACAAATAATATCTGTCAAACTAACTGTGCTGCCCATTGAAAGAGGACTGGATGAAAAAATGTGGTACATATACAAGATGGAATGTTGCAAAGCCAGAAGTAAGGACAAAATTATGAACTTCGCAGCAACTTGGATGGAGTGTATAATACTGAGTGATCTACCACAGAAACAAAGAACTGAGTACTCAATGTTCTCACTCATAAACGGACTTTGAACAATTATCATAATGCTATATAGAAAGGGATTGGCAGTAGTTGGAAACTGCCAGGGGAGGGAGGAGGTGGGATTGGCAGTAGTGGGAATCTGCCGGAGGAGGAGGGGCACACCTCATCAGCAAGGGTACCTGCAAAATGAACATTTGTATACCTAACCCTGAATTGTACCCCACATCTTCAAAATAAAATATTTTTTAAAAAGTTTAAAAAAAAAAAGATCTGTCTTACACACACTAGGGGCATCCTAGCTCCTTTGAATTCTGAGATGTCATTTTATTACAACAGTGCATTTATTGATTTATTTGTCTAGGGCCACCTATGGACCAGACACCGATTTAGGAGTGAGGGGCACAGCAGTGGGCATGGCAAAGTTTTTGCTCTTATGGGTCTTGTAAGCTTAGACAGACAATAGACTAACCAGTGAATTACATACTTAATATAATTTCAGGCAATCTCAAGAGCTTTGTAAGAAAATGAATTAAGCTTAAAATAGAGAGTTCAGGCCCAGAGAAGGTATGACTTCTGCCTTAGGTCACACAGCAAATTAGAGGCAGAATAGAAACATAGCTCCTGGCTTTTAGACCCAGACTGGGGAAGTGGTGGGGAAGGCCTCTCTAAGGAGATGACTTGGGGATAGAATTAGGTGCAGAGAGTTGGGGTTTGGGGAAGACAGTAGGTGCCAGGTCCTAGGTGGCAATGCATTGCAAGGATTGGGGACTGCAGGTGGGCCAGCGTGGCCGGGGCAGAAGAAAGGACCCAACAGGGGGAGAAAAGCTGAAGAGTTAGGCAGGGGCCAGGTCATGGAGTCTGGCAGGCCATGATAAGCAATGTGGCTTTTATCTGATCATGATGCCAAGTCACTGGCGAGCGTTGAGGGAGGGAATCAGAAGTCTGCAAAGACCTGCAGGAATCATGGAAGGTGACTTGGAAGTTAAGGAGTGAGACGTGTTCTGCAGGAAGACTGTATGCACAGAGGCTCCAAGGTACAGTGAGCCAGGCAGGCAGCATGGCAGAAATGAAGGTGTGGGCAGAGCTCATCTTGATTGGAGCAAACAGGGCACATCATGGAGCGGGACAGGCAAGGGGTGGGTTGGCGTGCTCCCTGGTTACTTCACGGGTCATCCAGAAGTCAGCTACAGGGTTAGCCTTGAGTGGATAACAAGGCTTGGGAACCCTAGGATTGAGGTCTGGCTCTGGCATCAACTTGTGCAATCTTGGACCTTGATGCTGTCATCTGTACCATGGGTGCTTTAGAGCAAGAACGACTGCAAGTATGTTATTCCTGTGGTGCAAATCTTTGGAAATTCCTTGATGAGCCAAGCCCTGGAAGAGAACCCTTGATGGGACAGAGGCACACACCCTTCTGTTAACTGCCCTGGTCTAAAGCTGTGCTAAGCTGAGGTGCATCCTGCCCAGAAGTCTGGCAGTGGGGGGACAGGGCAGAGTGTCGCTATGATAGATCTCTCCTTTCCATCATTATCAAGCTAATGTCATTGCCTGTGGCTGGTTGGTAGGTGGCCGAACTTGTAAGGAGTTGATGGCTGGAATTAAATGTGGCTGAATTGATGGATGGGGGTGAAGAAAGATAGAGAGAAGTGAAACATGGCAACGTCAGGCCTAACTTCACCACATCCTCCCAGAAAGGGCTGGGAGGGCCTCAGACACTGACAGATCCACTGGCATTGCTTTGCAGAGGGACTGGCTAAAGATCAGAGAGGGTATGACTTCTGCCTTAGGTCACACAGCAAATTGGCGGGAGAATAGAAACATGGCTCCTGGCTTCTAGACCCACTGTCTCCGGTGAATTGGGAGCCAGTGGCCATGAGGGCAAGGAGAAAGAATTAACAAGAGGCGGTAAGGAATTTGTCTGAATGCCTGCTAGATGGTAGGAGAAAGAAGAAGTGAGCAGCCTGGTGGTGGTTACACTTCTCTCTCTGGGCAGGACACATTGGTCCAGAGGCGCGACCCTCGGCAGGGCTGGGATCCAGCTGTGTCAACCGTAGAACTAGCAGTGGAGGATGTGGGGAGTTCTGGGGAGCCAGTCCAGGTGTGCTTGCCACGGCATGCCCCTGACCTGCCACAGCCACTCTGCTGCCCAATCTTGCCCATGTCACTGTCTGCCCCAAAAGTCTCCTTTGCTCACTCATAGGTGGGAAGGGGCAGGGCTGAGGGCAGCCTCATCCCTGGGCTGCTCTATTCAGAAGACTGCGGGGCTCCCTGCAGATCATGAAATTGGGAAGATAAAAGCTGGCCTTCATTTGGTCACCACTTTGGGAACATCACTTGGGGACACTTGGGAGAGGGGGTGAGTCATACACCTCCGACAGACTGGCTCAGCACCCAGGAGACCACAAATTCCTCCATGCCAAGCCTGGCGCCAGTCGGCAGTCTGCTGGCGCCTGAAGCATTTGCCACTTTTCAGAGTCTCTCCTCATTCCTGCCCTCTTTAGGGCTCAGCAAGGTCAACTGGGGTGCAGTGGCTGCTGTCCTTGCCCTGAAGCCCAACCTTGCCTTCTTCCGGTCCTGACTGTTCACTCTCCCTGGACGCCGTGGGCCATGTACTCCGAGCTGGCCAATCACGGCCCTTCCCTGGAACTTTTGCCACTTGGGCTGACCTAGAAGAGTTTTTTATTCTTTTTTTGGTACCCATTTGTTTAGATAGAAGCCGGAGATGCCTGTGGCCAGTCTCAGTATTACATCCTTCTGAGAACCTGAACCTGGAAGAATAAAGTCAACAGTCAGAGAAAAACAGATGGAGAATGGGAAAGCATCCTAGGGCCCTTGGGTGCCTGGATCCCACTGTTCCTGAGGCCAGACCTCTCTTCTCTTTGAGAAAGCTGATTCACTTGAGTTGTTGTAGCAGCTTGAAGGAGTTCTGATTAGTCCATGAGATTGATAATCCTTGGTTGACTTTTTCATGAGTCAAGAGAATCCAATGTTGTGGTCTACAGCCAGCCTGGGGTAGTTCTTCCAAAAGCCCTTTAAGAAGGCTTCCTCCATTCCCAACTCCTTATGATAGCCTTTCTGCTATGTAAAAAAAAGGGGGAGCCCCAAAAGAATTGGAAGGATGAGGACACACAATTACTGGGGCTTGACATAGGCTCTCTCATCTCCATGCAGTTAGCACAGCTTTATGATAGATAAAATCCCATTTTACAGATTAGAAAAGGCCAGGTAACTTGGTTTCTTCAGGTTCTGGGGAGTCATTGTCTCAGCCTGAACGACCAGCTGGACAAGATGGACCCCATCCTGGCTGGCCCCTGGACCAGCCTGCCCCAATCTCTGGGCCAGGATGATGTCCTGGGGTTCAGCCTACAAGGTCTCTTTTCTGGTTGTGTCTCTGGAGATTTAGGGTTGGCCAGAGCCTTGTGTGACAAGCATGTCAGTGCCCAGAGGAACCTTTGGGACTGAAAATGGGAGAGAATGCACGAGATGAAGACACTTGGCCAGGATCACACTGGCATGCAGCTGCTGCATGCTGGGTGTGGAAAGAGGCATGAGAAATCCAGGCTTAGGAGTGCTCATCGCTGCGGCTAGCTGTCACACTGCTTCCTGTCTAGTCCATCAGTGTCCCCAGCAGGTGACCTTGAACAGGGTCTCAGGAACCAAACATTGTCCCAAGGTCAGACTGACAAGATAGGGAGGTGCTTTATGTCTGGCAGAGGCTGCTCAGTGGCATGTCACCCAGGAGTGTTTATGAATAAAAAAGAGTTAGGTTTACAGACATGCTCTTTGCAGAAGGTTCTGGAATTGCCTCTTGTATTTTTGAATATTTATACTCTACTTCCTGAGCTCAGATATAAAATCTAGGTCTGTCTTCTCTCCTAGCACCTCCTTTGCTTGCAGATACAGAGCATGCTTCCAAGAAGTAATAGATGGGTGACCCATGTAGGAAATTCTCCCAGGACTGGAGGAATAAATTGCTTGCTTTTTAATAGACCTTCTGCATGGCCGTGCTTTGCAGAATTCCGGTCGCTAGTTCAGGTGACTGGCTGAGGATGAAAAAGTCACTCCCTACTATTCTCCTTCACTCCTCCATTCTGTTGACCTCAGGCAGGAAGCTCTGACCTGCCCTGGCATTCCCAGCCCTATGTCCATGCCTTTCCTCTCTAGGAGGTCATTCTCCGCAAGGCATCCTTCTTCATTTTCACCTGCCCAGAGCCTGGCCCTCTGTGAGGTCTTAGGCCAGAATGGTATCATGAGAAAGATAGGCATGAGGGTGAGAGAGCACTAGACTTGGAGTCCGTCAGAAGATCAGGTTCAAAATCCTGACTCTGCTGGGTAGTTGTTCCGCCTTCTCTGTTCTGTCACCTGTGGTGTTGCTGCGTGGGGCTGATTACACCCCTCTCCTGCCCTTTCTTGTGTGTGTGGGGCGGGGGGCGAGATGCCAGGGGCCAGGGGACGAGGTGGTGTGCAACAGTTCCGGGCACAGAGTAGGCGATTGGGAGGCCAGTCTTTGGTGCACTGGACCCCAAGCACTTCTTGCAAGAAGAAAGGCAGGAGAGCAGCAGCCAGAGAGAGCTGAGCCTTTGTTGGAGCCCTTGGAGCCACTCTCTGTGTCCCCAGGACCAGGACAGCACTGTTTGTAAAGTGCAATTTGTCCAAGTGCGCATATGTTTTGCTTCCCTCAGCATTAGCCCCTTGGGAATTCCCGGCAGCCCCTCTGTGTGTTCCCGAGGGACGTCCTCCCAGCTCTGCTGCCAAGAAACCTTCAAGCAGGGCTTCTTGTTCTGCGTCCTAACACGGGCTTCAGCAGGGGCTTCAGTTGGCACGTTCAACAGAGGATGGAGGTGGGTTGATGGGACAGTGGGTCCAGTTCAAGGGTCCCTGGACGCTGCATCTGATGGGGCCTAAGGAGCCTGTGCCTGTCTGCATAGGTCTGTGGAAGAAGGCTGGCTTGTCAGTCTGCAGGCTGGCTTGCAGCTTTATTTCTCAATCAGCATCATGAGCACTCTAGGGCTGGGCCGACAGTGGGTGCGGCTACTGAGACAGCAGCCAGATAGCTACGGTTGTGATGCTCAAAGAAAGAAAGCAAATAGTCCCGGTGATGCAGGGGCTTGTGACGGGGGCTTGGTTCTTGCATTTCCTTCATTCATGTTCTCACATGTAGTCATTCCTGGCTGGTCTCTGGAACAGCCCCCAGGCACTCAGTCCGGAACAGGAAACATACCCCACCTCTGGACACTCAACCTGGAACAGGAAATATGGCCCCATTTCTCTGATTCTCTTCGTGGAGGCCCTGAATGACACCCCCCCCCCAACAGCCCCACAATGGTCACAGAAGAGCAAGCCATGGGGTGAAGCAGGCAGACCCTTTGGCCAGATCCTTGGCTTGTGACTGGGACAAGAAATTTGCCTTCTCTGTGCTTCAGTGTTCTCATGTCTAAATGGGATGACAATAGTTCCTATGCATGCAGTCATCATGAAGCTTAATAGGTTAACAAGTGTAAAGAGCTTGGGACAGAATAATAACACTTGCGGCTACTCCTTACTCACCCTTTTCCAAGCCGTCTCCACAGCACACCTTGGCGGTCTTTCTGGAAGGCTGGTCTGATCATGGTGAAGTCATGCAAAAGCTCCAAGTGGCTGACGTTCAAACTTCTATGGCCTTCAGCCCCTTCTTTTCCCCTTCGTCCCAACGCAATCCCATGCCCACTTCTCTCCTTACCTTACAGCCATCACAGGTGACCTGCCGTTTCCTAAGCTCGCTGTGTCTTCTCATCCCCTGATCTACCTGAGGGAACTCCTCTCCCCTCCTCACCTCCCTGAAGACCTACACAGGTCCTTTAAGAGGCCCTTCAATCTGTGTTTGGAGTAGAGAAGATCTTTCCGATTTCTTCCTCCCTAATTGAAGGCAGCCCCTTTCGTGACTAGACCCTCATTGTCAGCCCAGATCTACTGAGCTGAGCAATGTGTATCTTCCCTTGAACCCTGTGTTCCCTGGTCATATCAGATTCCTCTCTGAGCCTGCATGACTAGGCCCTCCACAAATAGTTGTTAAATGAATGAATGAGCAGGTGTTTGGTGAACACTTGCTAGATTTGAATGAAGAAGCAGTGACCAGGCATGGTGGCTCATGCTTGTAATCCCAGCCCTTTGGGAGACCAAGGCGGGAGGATTCCTTAAGGCTAGGAGTTCAAGACCAGCCTGGGTAACATAGCAAAACCCCACCTCTACCAAACAAACAAATAAAGAAAAAAGAAACAGCGGGTAATCTCCTTTGGTCCTTACAACAATCCCTAAAGCAGCAGCCTGCTGGAGCTTAGCTGCTACTTTGCCAGAGTTAGTGACAGCTGGCTGGCTCCATGGTGAAACTGCAAGAAAGGTCTGGGGCAGTCTGACTCCTGGAACTGTGCTTGCTGGCTTCCGCCATTAGCACTTGGGAAGCGTAGGCCAGTGCACATGAAAGAATGTATTTTTCAGAGATGCCCCCCACACTATCTGCATGCCACAAGCCTTTCTGCAGTGTGACCTTGTCCATTCCCCATTAAGAAGCAGGCTCCTATTCCCCCCACCTTGACCCTGGCTGGGCATGGGCCTGCTTGACCAATAGGGTGGACATGATGTTCTGAGACTCCAAGGTTATGCCGTAAGAAGCCTTGTGCAGCTTCTGCCTGGATCCCTTAGGATTCTCTCGGGAGGCTCCTTCTGAAAAGTCAGCCACCCACCAGAAGATAGCCCAGACACATGAGAGGCCACGTGTAGGTGCTCTGGTGGACGGCCTCTCAGCTGACAGCCCAGTCACGTGAGCCAGCCATCTGGGCTGTCCAGACCAGCCAAAACCTTCAGATGACTTCAGCCCCAGTGGACAATTGACTATAATCTCATGTGAGACCTGGAGCGTGAACTGCCCAGCTGAGCCAACCCACAGAAACACGAGACATGATGATGATAAATGCCTGCTTTAAGTTACCAAGCTCTATGGTGGCAGTAGGTAAACTGGACATGAGACTTGGTCCTGACCACGTCTCTGTCTCTGGAGGACAATGCCAAAGGGCCTCCATCCTATGATTTCTCAGGATGTGGAGGGAGAGACTGGGAGGTGGGCAACACGTGATCTTCACTTAGGGCCCGTGAACTTCTGAGATGCTTTCTCTGATTTGCAGACTGCTCTGGGGCAAATGAAATGGCAGAGAGAAAATTGGGTCAGTTTCAAGGTCTGGTTCCCTTAGGCTGTGGGAAACAATCAGGTTCAAGAGCATAGGTATAACACCTTAACCCACCTCCTGTCCTAGTCCCTGTTCTGTCTACTCCTCCGCGAAAATGGCCTAGATGCTTGGCACATGGAAGATGAAAGGCAAGACATGGTGGGGACACATCCACTCTCTGGCAGGTGGCTGACCTCCAGTATTTCATTTTCTCTACACAATAATTTGATAGGCGTGGAAGTAGTATCCCCATCCTACGGATGAAGAAACTGGGTCAGAAAGGTTCAGTGATGCGTTCACACAGCAAGCATGTGGCCAAGCTGGAGGAACCCAGGTTGGCATCTTTGTCATTTGTTGATGTCTGGATGATCTCAAAGATGCTGGGAAGGTTCCGGGGCTGCTCTGCATCTCCAGCTGCTGGTCAGTGCCTGAAATCCCCTCATTATTGCTTTGCTGCTTTAGCTTAAATCCTGGCTCCTGCCAATGCTAATCCCTCTGGAAGGATAATGCATTAAGATGTTACTAGCCGCTTACCCCTGTCGGGGTGAGGTCCAATGTCTCTCCTGAGAGTCTGTTGTGATGGGCGGGAGTGTGGGGTGGGTGGGCTACCTGCAGGGGCAGAAGAGAAGTGAGTGGGGCAGAACAGGTTTCTAGCTCAGGCTCTTCCCCATTCTTTCCAGATGGAGCTTGATGGTGGGCTTGGAAAATTGAGAAGGTAGGACCTCAGAACTTGGCACAGGACATGCCCCATTTTCTGCCTGAGGTCAAGCCTTCCCAGTCCAGTGGCAGCTCTAGAGTATGTCTCTTTCTCTGGCTAATGAAGTCCATCCCTGGCCCGGATGCGGGCATGTTCCTTCTCCCCCTCAGCTTCCCCCATGTTTGGCCAGCTTCCCTCCAAGGCTCCTGGGAGAGCTGTGTTTAGTTCTGGGCTCCAAACTCAAGGAGTGGCATTAACCAACTGGCCTGAGGCCAGAGCAGACAGCCAGGGCGGGCAAGGAGGGGATGCTGATTGCTGAGAGGGCTGTGCCAGTGGTCCCTGAGGGAAGGATACCCAGGGGACTGGAGAGCCAGCTTCCTCCCTAAGGATGCTGGGCAGCTGAAAGTACCACTGGTTTTTGCCTGTGTTCCGAATTCTCCTCTCTGGGATGGTTCACATCCTGGGGAGGCAGGGGTTACTCCACATGAGTGGTCCTGATAGGAAAGGAGTGCCCTGTCACTGAAGGTGGCTGTGCAGAAGGCCTAACAGCGCCCCCAGACTCTGTAGAGGGGCTCCTCCAGGAGAAGGGACGAGGTGACCTTGGAAATCCCTTACAATACCTGGTTCTCAGGCTGAGAGGGGACAAGCCCAGCCTGGCCCAGCAGGGTCCTAACCATCTGAGGTAGAAGGAGGACGACAAAATATCCTGGCTGTCCTGTGCTCACGCTGATCTTCCGGACCTCCCTTGACTCCATGCCTTTGGTGGTCTGACTTCCCAAGGGCAAAGAGGCCCTGCTCCTCTCTTTTCTCCCTTCCGTCCCACCGTCTTTTCATTCATTCAGCAAATATTTACTGAGGACCCATGATGCTGGGCAACGGGCTATGTCTTGGGAGACCCAGGGATGAGTGGAACAGCGGGGAGCTCCAGCAGGGCCTAAGAGGAGAGTGATAAAGGGATTACAAGGGGTCCAGAAGAAAAGCCAAAGACTGGGTGGGAGGCGAGGGCCAGGTCCAGCTAGGAGATGATGTGGGGGGGCTTGGGGGGAAGGCAACAGGACTGGGAAACTCAGCAAGTTTGATGAAGGGTTGGCTGTAGCAGGCAGGCGGGAAAGTAGGTGTCAAAGGATTCCCAGGCACAGGATGGAGCAGCCGAGTGGGGGAGAGGCCAGTCGTGGGGACGCCTCACAGCAGGGCCGGCAAAGCTGCCCCCCACTTGGACGAAGGATTCTGCACTCAAGTCACATCTTGGACAGGTCTAGGAACAGCATCTGGGTGGGCTGCGCGGAACACTGGGGAGGAGGGGGAGACACTCTCCCCAGAGCCTGTCTGCAGCCCTTCTGCCCTTCCCAACAGTGCCCAGAAGACCGTCTCTTGCCTGTGCGGCCTCCCAGGTGCCTGTCCTCCTCCATCATGGCAGAGCAGTGGTGATTGACACACCCGCAGGCCAATGAACTGCCTAGCCCCGCCCACTACCCCGGTTCATTGCTTCCCTGCCCAGCCCTCGCCTGTTCTCCTGCCCTAAGATCTCTGCGTGTGTCAAAATGCCAGAACGGATGGCGGCAATGGCAGGCCTGATTTTCACTTAGGGAGACGAAGGAGGGCCCAGCTGGGTCTCCGCACAGCAGCCTTGATCGACCCCACCTGGCCACCGGATGCTGCGGGGGAGGCAGGGCAGTCTCCGGCTTCCGGGCCCGGGCCTGCTGCCTGTAAACCGTCCTGCCCCATTTAGATGGTTGCCAGATGGGCTTGAGCCGCTGCTGCGGGGGGAGGGGCTTTGGCTGGGTCTGCCTGCTCGACTTTGGGGGATTGAGCGGTTCTGTGTCTCCAGCTAAGCTCGCGGTGAAGCTACTCCGTGAAGCTGCTCGGAAGAACTCCCTTTGCCGGCAACCAGTGTGCGGGAAGCCAGGGTATCCCTGGGTCCCCTTCCTGTTAGGATGAAGTCAGCGCCCCTCTGGGCCTCCCTGTCTGTGGGCACGAGGCCAGTGCGCCTTTGGGGGTGAAGTTGGTGCACCCCTGGGTCCCGTTCCCTGTGGACATGAAGTTGGTGCACTCCTGGGTCCCCCTCTCTATGGAAATGGAGTTGTGCATCCCTGAGTTGTCCCCCGCTTCCCGCCCTCCCCCCCCCGCATGAAGTCAGTGCACTCCTGGGTCCCATTTTTGTCACCTGAGATACGGAATCCTCGTCTTAGGGCATACCTCCATCTCTGGAGGTATGGGCCTCAGGCTTCAGTTTTGTAAACCTGAGAAAACTGAAGAAGAATACCTACCTCCCTCACCTAGCTCATGGGTGTGTATGGTGTTGCCTTGCCTAGCACAATCTTTTACATATTAAACTCAGTACAATAGGGTGTTTGTGATATGTGCAGCCCCAATTCACCAAACGGAGACTTATCAGCTATTTCAAAGGAGGATCTGTTTAAACTAAGAGCTACCCTTCTTGAGAGCATTTCATACATGCTCCTAATCGTGGCAATGACTGTCCGTTCACAGGTGGCAACACTGATGCCCAGAGGGTAAGTGACTGGGCTCATTGTCACCCGCTGGGGGAGTGGTGGGCTTGGCTTTGACCCCCAGCTGAGTCCAGCCTGGGTAGCACCTGCCTCTATGTACAAATTGAGCATGAGGAGGGGACTGTGGCCGGGCCTGTCTGTATCTGGGCTCCGTCACTGTGCCACAACTCAACCTATGTGACTGTTACTAGGTATCATTTCTTCATAACAGATGAGTAGACTGACTAGAGAGGGAAATAAACTTGCCCAGGACCATGGAGCTGCTCAGTGGTAGACCCAAGGTCAGAGCTTCTGTCCTCTGTGTCCCTTCTGGGTACCTTTCCACTCTGTGCCACTCTTAGCTAACCACGTAAAGTTCTTCGTGGCCTCAACACCAGGTCAGGAGGACTGGAATGGGTTGGCTGCAAGGGAAGAAGACAGACATCGAGGGGTAAGTCAGGAACTGGACTGTGAGTCCTGTCTTGATTCTGACTGTGACCTTGAGCAGTTTGCCTTCCTGCTCTGAGCCTCCATTTCCTTAGGTGTCACACAGGGACAATGCTCTGTGTCCAGCTTTGCTCAAGCAGTTGCTTTGAGGACAAAGATGCGGGGTGGGAACTGATTCTTTGGGTAGGGCAGCTCCCCACCCGCAGTCCAGTCCCCTTGTCCTGGGTGAGTCTTGGCTAATACCCTGGGGGCAGAACCCTGCATGGCCCCCACACTGCTCAGGGCGGGCAGGGAGCTGGCTCATGCCTCCCTGATGCCTGAGTGCTCAGCTCTCAAGGGCTCTGGGATGCGCCACACACGGTGCCCTCTCCTCTGCCTCTGCGTGTTTTTCAGGCCGGCTGGCAGGCTCAGGAAAACAGACTGGCCTTATCAGCAGCCCCTGGTCTCCGGTTTCTGGGAACTGTCTGCATTCTGCAACTTTCTTTCCCAGGAGCTGGTGCCAGGCAGGCTCAGCCTCAGCGTCTGGCGGGACTCCAGCCGTTCTGTGTCAAGCACTTCTCAGCAGTGGGAAGGCCGACTTCAACGGGGCCAGCAGGGACCCAGCAACTGGCCTCTGTCAGCTTGGCCCCAGCTGTAAAATGGGAGCATGGTTAGCACCTCTGATCCACAGAGCTCTGATGGCTCCAGGAGGTGTGGGGCGGGTCTGGACCTGGACTCTACCAAGGCCCAGTTAGCCGCTTTTTCGGGAGTGGATCTGCCCAGAAGCTTCAGCTTTTAGGAGGGAAGTACTCCCATATACATTCTCTGTGCTTATGCTCCCCAGGGATGGCAGGAATGCCTCTGAGCCAAGCCCATCTACCTGTCCATTCCTCTACATGTGCTGTCTCCTGTGAGAGTTGCACCCTATCCCTGCCAGATGGGGGCCATGATGGTTACTTACGACAGAGACAATGGAGGCGTGGTGAGGCTGAAACTTGCCAGGGTTCCTCAGCCATGTGTGGCTGAGCTGGGTTTGAAGTCAGGTGGGCAGGCTTCAGCACCAGGTTCCCACCTCAACAGCACGGGTGTCCTAGGTTCTTCAGTCCCACGGCTTCTGTCCGTGCTTTGCTGTGACCCCCTCCCTCAGGAGCATGACATCAACTTTCAGAGGCGGAGCTGGTTGTGTTCAGCCTAGGTGCCACAGATGCTGGATCCAGGTGGGCTTATATTAGTCAGGGTGCCCAGGAAAAGAGTTTGGGTGCCAGGGGAGGGGTGTCTCAGAGGAGTTGGCAGAAGCGCATGGAGCTGTGTAATGAATGTGAGTTCTGTGCGCTGCCCAGCTTGGTGGCCTTGGTTGGGGGAGGGGCTCAACCCTCCCTCCTGGCCCCTTGTGTGGATGGGTGGTGTCATCTGCAGACACCTGAAGCCCAGAACATCATCTGGGGAGGCAGCAGTCTTTGGTATGTATCCTCTGTCCTTGAAAACTTTCCTCCTGGCAGAGCCTTTCTCTAACACCTGTGACTGCTTGATCATTCTCTTACTTGACTATTTGCTAACACAACTTTGCATGGCATTCTTGGCTCTTCGTATTGTCCCTCAGTGGAGGTCCTCACTGCTCCTTCCTTGCTCCAGACTGACCTTCTTCACCCTGGGCCCTGCCTTTTCTCCTCTGCACCTTGGTCCCAGCTCCTTTCTTCGTCAGGCCGCATTGGAGACCGGCTTTGAGGAGGGAAACTCTCCCCTTCCCTGGGCTCCCTCAGCAACCTAGGACTTGAGGTGGGAGGCAGGAAGGGATGGAAGGGAGACTGTGGGAGAGGCTCGGGGCTCTTCACTCCCCCGCTTCCCCCATGAGATCCTGGAGGGCAAATTCCACAGATGATTTATTTTCACAGTTTCTCAGAGTGTTTGTGGATTACATGGATGAAGGAAAGAATGCATGAGCCAAGGGTGGAGGCCATGCGATCGGTCTGGGAATCAGGGGACCCGAATCCCTTTGCCTTCAGCATCTCAGGGAAAGATCGAGGAAGATGCTACCTACCCACTGATTTTCTTTGGACCCTGTGATGGACCACCCTTGGGAGAACATTTGCATTTTAACAGGGGTCTACAGAGCCTTGAAGGGGAGCCCACGAGTGGTTGTGGGATTTTTGGGTGCTGTAGCAGACCCGTTGCGGGAGGGCTCTATAGTGTCCCCCACGTCAAGGTGGCTGTGACCGGCCATGGTAGCTCCCTTGGGTGGGAGCGTCTGCTCTCTGGTGGCTGCTCCCATGGGGTCCTCTCTTTGTTAACCCCCATCTGGGCCTCTTCAGGGAAGCATGGGCTTTCTCCTTTGCTGTGGGTCATTGGGGTGGTGACATTTTAAAATACTGTTAATGGCTGACATTTATCCAGTGCCACATGCGGTCACTGAGCTGAGCACTTACACGCTTTATCTAATCTCATCTCCACACCAGCCTTGTGAGAGAGGCCCTATGACCATCCCACCCCATTTTGCCAGGGGACCCTCATTTGTCTCCATGTCTGGCTCCCTCTTCAGGGGCGCAGATATGCCTGGCTGGGTACCTTGCCTGATTTTACTCCATACTCTCAGCTCCTGGTAGCTCTTGGGCCTTCCTGCTGGTTGGTCAAACAAGGGGCAAACGAGTGACTCTCTGGGACTTTGACCCTTTCCACAGGCCTCACCAGAAACCTAGTTTGAGAACAATTGCTCTAGTGCTATAATCTTAAATGAGAAAACAGGGTGTGAAATGTGATGTGTTCACGTGTGTGTGTGTGTCTGTGGAGGAAGGGCACCAAGATTCAGGAGGCGGTGTTGGGAGATCATGACTAGAGTGTGGGCTCTGGATTCTGCTGCCTAGGGGGATTCTGGCTCTCTACCTTTCCAGCTATGTGATTTAGGGTGAGATGCCTAAATTCTCTGGGCCTCAGGTTCCTTTTCTATAACACAGGGGTAACGACAATACCTGTCTGACAGGGTTGCTGTGAGGATGAAATGAGTTATTGCATGTAAAGTACCTAGAACAGTATCTGGGCCTTAGTAAGCACTGGGCAAATGCTTGTTATTATAAGCAGTAGATAGTTGGGGACAGAGGGAGCTAGGTAAGACGTAGGTGTGTCAATAACAGCACCAAGGGAGAAAAGGGTCTCGGAGAGTAGGAGCCAGTAGATTTTCCTCGTTCTGAGTATCCCAGCTCTGCGGCCTCTCCCACCGCCCTGTGGGACAACCCAGGACAGCTCAGTTTTCTGGTTCCCTTGAACAGAGTGTGTTTTTGTAGAAAGGCTTCACATAGAGGCTGTGGCCTGTGTGGATATGAGGAAGGGATACTGCAGGGTGAATCAGAGTAGACTGAGGCACCTGGGCCCAGAGGGGACATGGACAGACCCATGGGTGACCACAGCCAAGCAGCAGTGAAGAACAGCTGGCCAGACACCCTTTCCCTGACCCTGCCAAAGTCCCTCACCCAGCCTTACCGGCAAGCTGGACCAGCCTTCTAGGAAAGGCCAGATGGTGGGAGAAAAACCCTGAGTTGACTGAGTTGTAATCTGCACTTACCAAGGAAAAGTCTTGAAGGGTCTAATGTACCTGGGATTGACTAGATTCACGTTCCTGCTTTCAGGGAGAATAGGATTCAAAGAGAAATGAAGTTCAATGATAGGAAAATAATGAAAATTGTATTTTTTGTACAGATGCCTATATGACTTATAAAAATCTCACCACTGTGTGTTTCCCTTCCTGTGTATAATTTCAAAAAGTATTTACTTGTGTGTGTCATTACATGTAAAGTGAAAGAAAGAAAATTAACCACACTTATTGGCTATCTCTGGATGAAGGGATTATGGGCTATTTTTATTTTCCTTAATATACTCCACTGTATCTTTCCAATTTCCTAAAGTAAACATGAGCTACTTCTATGATCAGAAAGATAAAGTAATTATATAGCTGTGAACTGTGGGTATATACTGTTTTTCGTGTCAGGCAGATTGGGCCAGGAGATGGCATGAGCCAGGTCATAGGCCAGGGTCTGTGTCCCCATAGAGTCCCTCCCAGTCACATGTGTCTGTGTGCAGTTAAGATCTGGTGAATATTCCTTCCCAGAGAGGAAAGACAAAGAGCTTTCAAACCCAAACCATCATGCTAGCAGTGCAGGGACAATTGTCTACTCTTTATAGATTAGAAACAGGAGACTCAGAGAGGTCTAGTGACTTGTGCAGAGCACACAGCCAGAGAGCTGCAGCACTGGGACTGGAGTCAGGTCCTGGGGCTCCCAGCCCAGGTTGGCCTCACACCATGCCACCTCTTCTGGTCAGCAGGAAGGGGTTTCAAAACAAACCTCTAGTCCCCTGTCTGCAATACCTGATGAGGATCTATGACTCAGGAAAAAAAAAAGGAGCTCAGAGGGTTTTGCACCTCATCCAAGGTCACACAGCAAGAGCAGAATGGAATTAGAATTCTGGTGCTCAATGCCAGAATAGGAAGATGCTCAGAAAAGAGTGTGACATGGGAGAAAAGGGCCAAAGAAAGCAAAAAAAATGAAAAGATAGGAAGAAGACTGCAAGTGCTTCCTGAAACAAAGAACATAGTCCAGGGTGTGTGTGTGTGTGTGTGTGTGTGTGTGTGTGTGTGTGTGTGTGTGTTGGGGTGAGTGGGACTGGGGTTGCAGTGTGGGGGAAGACAGGAGGTGAGAATGATAGTCAGGGAATGGGGCCGAGAGAAGGAGAAAAGAGACAGATGGGAAACAGTCCGTGAAAGCCAAAAACCTCAAGTCAGACAAATGTTTATTTTATTTAGTGTTGATAACAGGGAAAAAAATGCTGATGGAAACTCACAAATAGCACAGGCTAGTGCCAGCTCTTTAGACCCTAGTAGAAAGTGCTGGAACGTGCCTCCTCCCTGCAGAGCATGATGCCTGTCCAGGAACCCACCTGTGAAATTGGCTCTGGTGAAAGGGCCCTGGAACTTCATCCCAGGGCTAATGCCCCAGGCAGGCTCTTCTGCTTCTCAGAGTTTCAGGGTTCTTGTCTATGAGGTGGACACAGCATTCCTGCTCTGTCCAGCTGTTGAAACTGTTGGGAAGACTTTGCTTTTGGCCAGTGTGGAATAATGGGTGCATCTATCCCCCTTCCTTAAAGCAACAGTGACAACATCAACAGTAGCAACAAATAGACACAATATAAGAAACCACCATTTTCAAGACAGTGGGTGGCAGCAAATGAAGTCATGTACCACCGAGAGACAGGAAGCAAGTGAGGTGAACCCTATGACTGCCCTGGGAACCTGCCTGGAGAGAGTCCAGCCTGCAGCACAGAGCGGGGAAGCCACATGGAACCTGGCAGACTCCCCGACTCCATGAGACAGAGCTGACAGTGTAGGGAGACCATGGTGACTAGAGTTCACAGAACAGTGCACAGGATAGAATACTAGGGAGGACACACACACACACACACAGAGGTCTGCAGATTTCTGATCAGCACACACATATGAGGAGGTTACCTGAGGCTTGGGGAAAAAGATCATCCAAAAGGATTTGAGAGGACAGAGCATGGAGTACACACAAGGGTGGGAATAATTTCTGTTCCTACCAGCCAGGCTGGAAAAATCTCGTAATTCAGAGGGCACTGAGTAGACTCAGTAGAGTACTCTAATGCATGGTCCATAATCAAATTTTCCTGCTGCCCCAGACAAAATCTCTCTCCTCCCCACCCCGCCCGATGGCTTTGTTTGAATTAAGTCTAACCCTCTCTGTGTTTGGTTTGTACCGCTCTGAATAGGACACCCTCCCCTACTCCCTTTCTTTCCCATGCTTTCAACTTGATGAAGAATATGGGTCAGTTGTTCCCAGAGTGTCCCCCATTTGGGATTTGGTTGGCTTCATTCTTGTGGTGGTGTTGAGCTGTTTCTCTAGCCTTGGTATTTCCTTATACTAAATGTTAGATCTAAAGGCTTGGATTCAGGTTCAGTTCTTTTGGCAAGAGTCCTTCATGTGTGGTGCTTGCCTCCTTGCTAACTAAGATTCAATGTGTTTCAAGGTAGTAACACTCTCTGGTAATGCACCATTGACTCATCAGGACTGGGTGCTCATCACAGCTGCTGATAGTGGCATCTCCTGGCATGCTAACTACAGTTTTGCCTCTGTCTGCCCCCTACCAAAAAGCATATTAAAATGCATGTAGGTCAGAACAGTATTCATATGTGGACAAACTTGAATCTACGCTTATTAAAAATACTTCCTAAAGGCTTGATTCTTTTTTTTAAACAAAACTTCATATTCTTAACGAATAATAGTGACATATGGTGTGTCACATCAATGAACCACTGAATTACTCAGTCTCAAAGGATTATATGTGAGTTATGAGGTTGTCACCTATGAGGCCTACAAAGTAGGGTGACCTTTCTGGATGTAATGTAGAATATTTTTTTAAAAATCAGTGTGACCAATTGTCTCAGTATGCCTGGGGCTGAGGGGTTTTCTGGAACATGGGACTTTCAGTATTACAACTGGGAATGTCCTGAGCAAACCAACACATGACAGTTACCTTACTACAAAGTGCAGACTTTCCTGGCAGCTGGCAATATACACAAGTATTGCGGCATATCAGAACTGCCAGGGCTTTAGATGTGATCCCGTCTGACTTCTCTCTGTATCTTCTGGGTAACTGATGGTTGTCTAGGCTTACCAGTGATAGAGACTCAGTCCTTTTCCTGCAGTGGTTCATTTCACTGGTGAATAAATTTAACTGCTGGAAAATTTGCTTTTTGGTAGATCCCATGAGCTCACTTGTCAGCTGGAATTTTGCCCCACAGTGTCCAGCATATGATGCTAATCAGCCAAACAGACCACTCAGCTCACACCAAGGACCTTCCAAGGGAACCTCCGTCCCCAAGTGCATTGCTGATCATGGCACCACCATGCCCTCTCCAGTTTTCCACACTCCTCAGGACATAGTCCAGAACTTGACTCAGGAGGGTCACTGGCACCAGAACAGAAACCAGGCTTGAGGAGCAAGAGAACCTTCTGCAGAGGAGGTGGGCCTGCTCTCTTCTGCCTTCTAGAATCCAGGTCCACAGGCATTCTCTCCCACCCCACAAGCCCTGTGAAATCTGTTCCTCTGTGTGTGGGAGAAATGTGCCATCAAAAGGGAGACTGAGTGTGTCCTTACACCTCTCAAATGACTAGGAGGGGAAGGGAGTGTGCGAATTTGTCCATTAAGGATGAGCCAGCGATTTTAAACTACGTGAGGACTTCAAAGTAGAGCCAAGAATTTAACTTCAAGATGTGCTTTACCTCCTGAAATCAAATCATCTCATTTTCAGGGTGGTTGTTGAGCAGACATTCTCGCTGCTGCTTTTCTGGAAACTCTTCTGTGGGCTGGAGGTCAAAATTTGATGGACTCAGAGGCACTTCCTCATTAGATGGCTGACTATCCTCAGGACTAGCTGGCTCCCTTCAGAGCATCTCTCTGTCTGACCAGCTCAGTGCCATCCTCTCTGCTTTCATCTTCTTTCTCCAGGACTCCCAGGAGAGACCCTCAATGTGTCTCTCCTTCTGATCCTTCCCTAGTTCTTTGCAGGGGGTGCCACAGGCCTCGCCTTCCTTAAATACCTATGTAATCCTAACTGCCCACTCTCCACAGCCCAGCTCCCCAGGCTGTCTTCCAAAAGCCTCAATCTCGGGCCTCATGGACCTGCCAGATTTTCTGCCCCCTTGGCCTCTGTCTTCTCTCTCCTGAGACTAGTCAGACAGATTCTATCTGTTCCTTCTTTGGTGTTGATGAATATTTCTTCCTGGGCTGACCTCCTACAGGCAGTCTTTCTTGACTACCTTTACTTTCCTTATGGACCTCTCCCTGCTCTGACCTCTAACTCTGGCCACCAGTGTCACACAAGCCCACATGGACAAGTTCTTCTTACTTAGTGGTCTGCTTTTTTCTCTCTCTGGCTAATCTGTAAGTCCCTGGAGGACTGGAACCATAATGTCTGTGTCAGAGACAGTGAGCATGAAATGAACTTCCCATGTGCATTATGCTTCCAGCCTCCCTTGCTGGAAGGTGGGGCCATGTGACCAGCTCTAGGCTGTGAGTAGAAGTGGCATGTGCCACTTCCTGGCTGAGACAGTAAAGAGTTGGCAGTCGTCCTCCTTCATTCCTTTCTTCCCTGCCACAGAAACCACAGATGCCATGTGATCCAGATGGTGCAGCTGTAAGATGACAGATCCTCTTTCAGCCTGGTGCCCTGAATGACTGTGTGGATCAGAGCTTCCCACTGCCCTGCATTAGACATGTAATATGAAGAAGAAACAAATGCCATCATGTTAAGTCTCTGAGATTTGGGGATTTTGTCCCTCCTCCATGTCCCTATGCTTGACAACCGTGAGAACAGACTGGACTCAATGTGAATTCATAAAATGGGGATTTTTTCATCTAAATAAATTTCATGGGGTGGTAGCTGGCATGTGGAACTCACAAATGGAACAACTTAAGAGGATGCTCTCAGCAGCAGCATGTCCACTGAAGACTACTCTTGGACTTGATCTCCTAGATAGGCTGCCATCTATCCTGACCTCACTGACCAAACCCTGGGACTCTGTAGCATGCTGACTTAGATGCAAAACCAGAACTAGGATCCCTTTAGCTGTGTGACTTTAGAATAATCATGTGTCCTTTCAAAGCCATGAGTTCCATATCTGCAAAATGACCAAGTAGTGTCAGCACTCCAGGGGACCTGGATCCCTGTCCCACCCCCCAAGAGCTCTGCCCTTCTAGAAAGGCCAGTATGTTTTCCAGGAGATGGAAAATGATGCCCCATTCCCTCTAGCTCCGAAATATTGAAAGCAAAGGGTGAAATTGTGGTGCAGCAGGGAGAGGCCCTTATCAGCACTGCAAAGCAGTAGACTGTGGCCCCTGTATGTCTGACCATTGCCTTTCCTTGGATTGGGGAACAGGCTGGCAAGGTGGGGCTTGAACCACGAGGGAACAGGCGACCTCTGCCCTCACTAAAATATGAATCAGAACTTCACACTTGTCCGTCAATCCTTCTGGGGCGTGGCTCTGTCTTTTTCACAATCTCATTCCCAGTGCTTGCTCAGAGCCTGGCCCAGGGAGCATATGGGAGAAGTTACGGACTTCTCCAGTGGGCAAGGGAGGGTAGAGAGGGTAGGGGATTCCCTGTGGGCAGAGTGTGTTAGTGAAGCCACTGGGCAGGGACACAGTGACCATAGGGACATAGGTGACCACCCGGACATGCCTGGGCTAAGAGTCCTCAGTGGCTCCTGGGTGAAGCCAGGTGGGACCCTGGGAAGCCAGTGGCCTGGGCTGTGGGCATAGGAAAGGCTATGATGAGACAAGGTCCCCTCTTGCCTCCATGTTGAGGTGGGATGCCTGCAGCACATATTCTTAACATATGTTAACCTTGGCACTCTGCTCCTGCCAAGAAGCTGTCACAGAGGCATTTAGCAGAGGAAACGGCGTAGGAAACGTTTCTGTTGTACTTTGGGGCACTGTGCAGCTAATGGGGCATGTACAACAAGGGGCTGCAGGCGGGGGGGTGGGGGCGGGGTGACCCTGCCAAAGTCTGTTTGGTCCAGCACCAGAGGAACCGGCATTAATTGCATCTGGCAGTCAAAGCCCAGTCTTCTCAGCTGTCCTATGGGATGAGGCACAGCTGACGAGGGCTGAGCACCTACTGTGCACCAGGTGCTGGCTTTGGGGTGTTTCCCTTCATCCTCAAGACAACCCTGCCAAATAGGCACTGTCCATCCAGTCCACAGACCAAGAATCTGCATCCAAGTTGGCCTGACTGGGCAAATCCAACGCTGATACACCTCTAAGGAAATGACAGCAGTTTGCTGGTGCTCTGAGTCCAGTGAACCCATCTGGGGTGTGGGAGGCAGCGTGTGACGTTATCTGCGTGTTCCTTGTCTGATCTCTGGGGTCATGTGAGAAGCAGAAGATAGCCTAAATGAGAATATTTTTATATGGAAGAGGTTTGGGGACAAAATATTCACTCTTGTCATTGGGACCAAGCTGTGGTTTTCAACCTAGGAAGGATGTGTATTTTGTAGCTTCTTTCTCGCCCCAGTCCCAAACAGTGTGAAGAGGCAACACATACAATGGACACACATACACCTACTTGGGTACACCCTAGAACCCCACACACCTATCTACACATCCTCACTTCTATACACATCTACACACATCCTCACTTCATGTGTGAACACATGGTCATGATGATGCTCACATATGACACACCCACATCCACCTGCTTGTGTACACACACACACACACACTCACACACACAAACCCATGTGACTTTACTCACTCTAGATACACAGCCCACACGAATTGCCCACACACACACACACACACACGCACGTACACACACACATGCTCACCCACATACACAATAGGCAAAATGCACATAGACAGAAAACCCTCATTTGCACAGCTCTTTCTCTGAGCTGTACCTTTTTAAAGAGAGGACAGGAAAGTGAGCCAGGAGTTCTCAGCGGCTTTCTACCATCTCCCAGTACTCTCAGAGACAATGGGCTGTTTTGTGCAGAAAAACAAAAGCAAAAGAGGGCAGGGGGAGGGCCTGGGGCCTAGCTGAGGATCTCCAGAGATGAACTGCTCTGTGTTTTTATCCCTCTAGATTTTGGTTTCCACCAGAGCCAAGTGGGGATAAAGCTCCCTTTCAGCCCCCTCCCACGGTCCTTTGAGCCTGATGCAGGGATGTGGAAGCCATTCATTCATGTCCCGCTTGAGCCCTTCTCAAGACCAAGTTACCCATTTTCAGCCACAAAACCTATCCCAAGTTTAAGCCTTGCTTTGCTGGCCTAGGTGTGGGGATGTGGCAGTCACTCCGTGAAGGGGCGTTTATTAGGGTCACACTATCAGAGCAGCACAGGCCCTCACCTGTTCAAGAGTTAGCCATTTCACAGGCGAGGAAACCGAAGCCCAGGAAGATTAAAAACCCAATGTTTGGAACCTTGATGGCCACTTCCCAATTCTTTAGTGGACAGTTGGTGAACAACCACGGAATACTGCTTTCCTACCACTTTCGAATCAGTTCTTGAGGCATTTGAGGACTTGGGGCATGAGGGACTGAATGAGGCAATATTATATTTTGTGCAAGTAATTATGGGAAATTCAGATGCTGACCTGTCCCTTTAGTCCCTGGTGGGTGAAGAGTGGTGGGTGACCACTCTTTCTCCCCTTACGTCAATACCCCACCCAGGAAATGAGGACTCTTTGCCCAGCTCATTGGGATTTACAGTGTTCCTGTGTGTGAACCCACCTCAGACACACACACACACACACACACACACACACACTCATGCACACTCTCACACACATACACACGGGAAACCCTATCCAGGTTGGTGAGATCGCCAGAAAAGCAGATAGAGGGAGAGGCAGTAGGAGTCCCCAGACTACCTTGGACTCCCAAATAACATGTCCAGGCTGATCAGTATAGATGTGAGCTTTAATTCCATGTTTCTGCCCAAGCACTAGGTTCCACCAATGTGAGGATGAACATGGTCCTGTGCTTCCCCTTGCTTATTAGTCCCATAAAGGTTCACCATGTGGTCACCAACATGGAGGGTCACAGCTTGGGAGAGGGGTTAACAGGACATATGTCTAAACAGGGTCGTCTCGAGGACAGAATGATGAACTGGCAGAGGCTCCAGCCAAGATTTTGCCAAGAAAGGAGTATGGAAGACCTTGAAGGACAGTGGAATGTGGCCACATAAGGGAGTGGCAGGGTGTTTTAGGTCCAGAGGGCAGTATGTGCACCAGCCAGAGGGTGACACCTGCAGGACATTTAGGGTGGACAAGTGGTCCCATGTGACCAGAGCAGAACTGGAGGGGCTAGAGAGGCAGCATGAGGACAGATGGGGAAGACCCTTCAGTGCTTTGCTGTGGATGTGTCTTTATTCTCCAGGTGAGGAAGTGGGTCAGGGTGTAAAGGGAGAAGGGACAAGGTCAGCTGGAAATGTCACCTTGTGGCCTTGAGGAACCCGATGTAGGCAAGGAAACTGACATCTAACTAAAGACACTAGAGGCTGAAACAGGGGAGCCCATGATTGGGACTGGGATCTGCCCAGGTCAGGGAAAAGGCTGTTCCAACAACCGGGGTAGGACAGGTGTGTTAGGGTGAGGCCTGTCTCAGCAGAGGTTGTAAGAAGTGAGAGGGCGACAGACGGGTTGGTGACGGGTCAAGTCAGGGGAAGTATCAAGGACAAAGGCGCAGGTTTGGCTGTGAAGGAGGGTGGACTTGCCATCCCCATGCCCGAGGTGGGGGCAGGCAGTGATATGTCACATCCCCCCCCCCGGGGGGGGGTTGTCTCGGCAGGAACCAGCCATTGTTTGTCAGCCTGTGCTGTCCCAGGAGCTGCAGCTCAGAATATTAAAATCTTTCTCAGGTTTATCTCCTCCCCATCTCGCTCATTTGAAATCCCCACAATTCGGGGGAGAAAGTTACTTTAATCCTCTGGTTCCTATCAGCCTAATTACAGTTTCAATAGACAACGGGCAGGGCTCTAAATGAGATCTGAGGACACTGGAACACATTCTGTTGGCGCTAATAATGATCTGTCTTTGTTTTATCATTTCGTGTTGTTGCTTCTCATTTTGGCTGCCTGAATTCTTAATGCCTTCGAGTGTCTCGTGGAGATTGCTTCCTTTTGCTGCCAGGCCGGGACACAGTTGCAGACTTGCATATGAAAATACCCAGCCTGGTGCCTGCAGCTAACAAGCCAGCCGCCATTTAAATTTCAATCAGCCCTTCTGTTTGTGTGTGAGTTTCTTGGATGGATGAAATTAGCAATTTTGAAAAATTGATTAAAATTGCTAGTTTCACGAAGCCTCAAAACATCAAAATCAATCTTTTTTTTTTTTAAATACACCGAAATTCTTGTTGGACTTATTACCATGTCTGCAATATGAGAAACTGCTGATTGCCGCTGGGGTTGGGGTGACCCAGGGGCTGGGTAGACTGGGGCTCCTCTTGGCTCTAGACTAACTCCTGTGTGACCTCCTTGAGTGTTCACTGGGTCTTTTTTTCTTCTGTGGCATAGAGGGGTTTGCCTGGATAGGGTATCTTTAGAAGACTCCTCTCAAGCCTTGGCACTATATAATTATGTGCTCTGAGTCAGGCAAAAAAAAAAAAAAAAAAGAATGAATCTTTGCAGGTAGAATCTGCATTCAGATGAGGGTGAGAATACTAAGAACAGATATCATATTAGCTAACATTTTGAAGTGCGAAATCAGGCACTTTATATACATTATTTATATCCATTTAGTCATCACAGGAAGTCTATGAGAAAATACACTGATGATCCCCATTTTGAGATGTGGAAATAGAGGTCTACACCCTTCCCTATGTCTAGGTAGAGGCTGTTTTGACCCACCTGGCAGAGGGTTCTCCCAGGGCCCTCAATGGCTCTGGGTTTGTCACAGAGACGTGATGGACACACGTCAGGCTCTCTGACCAGACAGGGCAGTATGGACGTGGACAGAAGACGTTTGAGGCATCCCTGGGCACATGCTCCTATCTGAGTTTTGAGCTGATGTCTTCAAAGCTGTACTTATCAACCCAGCATCAGCGATAGGTCAAAGAAGTGAAATTGTTACAAAAGACACGAATGTCTTCCTTCCCCAAATAGTGTGACCTACAAGATGGCACACACGGCTCCCAGCAGCAGTCTAGGCACAGAGAAACACTCTGTCACTACTGGTTTGAGGAACAAGAAAACACTCTGTTAGTTGCTTATGGGCAAGAGTAAAATCCCTTCACCTGTTCTGCCTCCCCCCCTTCACCTGCCTCTCCTTGCCCTCATCGGGGACATAGCAGGCTGCCCTCCTTCTGTATCTAGGTGGTTCTGCTCCCTCCACTTCAGCCTAAGACAAGTGCCATGGCCATTACCTGTCTTTCCTGGATCCCTGTGGCACAGCTGCCAACACAACAATGCTTAATCTCAAGAATCACCTCAGATTCTTGTTAGAAAAGTAGGGCTGGTCAGTGCCCACTCCCTACTTACTGGAAAGAGTCCTGCCCCGTTTAGGAAGCCCCATTTCTCTCAACATATCGCATGTGTGTATGCAGACCATAGTCTTGTCTTCCAGTTCAATGGCCATTTGGACAGTTTGGATTCTGTTCACCGTCCCATATATATTCATTGAAGCCCTACTGATGTTAGTGAGAAAAGACAGGGATGCTACAAGAAGAACTTGTTTTCTAGATCTAGAACTGAACACCAGCTCTCTTGCCAATGTTTCATGACCTTGGGAAGTCACTTACATCTCTGGGCCTTGGCTTCCTCAACAGTTATATAAGAATGATGTCCTTCTCTCAGGATCATCTTGAGGAGACATGTGTGGTATGTATGTGGAACTCTGGTACAATGCCTAGTATGTGCTCAACCATCAGTATCTACTGTTTCTATCAGAGAAAACCCCACCCCCAAGAGGACTGTCTCAAGACTGCCATGAATTTCCAAGTGGCAGGCATCACTCATAGTGTGTATTTTCCCCTCAAGAGAAGAGGATTCTGGGTAATTAGCTAGACTCACTCACCAGAGAAGTGACTTGATCCTGTTCCCAGTTTCCTATTGCATTTAACTCAAATTTGGGCCCTGGTATTGTGTAAGCAACTATGTCTTATGGGCCTTCAGGGAATTCTTCATTGTTGAAATAATGACTATAACACCTTCCAGTGTCAAGGTTGTGCTTTCCTATAAAGCACAGTGTGGATGATGGGTTGAAAGGGGGCAAGAGATGCTGATGGAGTGGATTTGACCGGGCCCTTTGAGTCCTGAGACTATTCAAGGGGGCTTCTTTGCCACCTCGGTGTGTAGGGCAGCACCACATGGGCACAGCCACTGAGCTGGGAAAGCAGGGTTTCCCAGCCAAGAGAGAACGCGTTGATTTAGCCAGCACACACTTTTTGTCTGAGCGTGAGAGTAACCTAACTCAACCTGATTAAGCCAAAAGGCCGTGTAGAAACTCATGATAAAAAGTCTTTAAACATGGCTGAACCCAGGTGCTAGGAGGAATTATTAGTTCTGTCTCTCAGCTTTTGATCCTCTCTGTTGACTACATCCTTGGGCTGGCTGTCCTTACATGGTGGCACAAATGGCCCCCACAGCTCTAGGCTCATATCCTGCTGAATGAGCAGCCCCAATAGGAAACAAACTTCCTTTTCTTACAGTTCCAGCCAAATCCTGGTGCTGCTCTCCTTGGCCACAAAAGTCACGTGCCCAGCCCTCAACAAGCGCCCAAGGCCAAGGGGTGGGAGACACTGACTGTCCAGGACTGGTTCAGTTGCCCACACCATGTCAGAAGCTGAGAGTAAGGCAGGGGTGGCTCCTCTAGGAAGGGGTACCAGTTGTTTGACCTTGTAAAACAGCCAGCCTTTATACTCATTCCCCCACCCCCATTGTTTGTTTTCTATTTCATTGTTTATGCTCTTGTTTTTACTGTTTTCTTCCTTTTACTTTCTTTGGGTTTATTTTACCCTTCTTTTTCTTCTTTCAGCAAGTGGGGCCTTAAATGATTGACTTTAGGAATTTTTCTTTTCTGATATCAACACAAAGTTGTCATTGCATCTTAGTGTTGCTTTACCTTCCTTTCACAAAATTCATATGCTGAGTTTTTATCTTCAAGAAACTGGGCAAAAAGCAAGAGAAGCCCAGGCCCACCGGTAGAACTGAAGGTGCCTTCTCATCTCCCTTGATGCCTCCCCACTGAACATCTTGTTTAGGCCTATTTAAAACATGTGATGACTGAGACAATTAAAAACATTTGAACACAGTCTTATTTTGGAGTCCCTTGAAAGCAGATGCTGAGGCAAGAATTGGGGCTTAGGATGTTTACTTGGGAGATCATCTCAGGAAGAGCACTAAGAATTACCAAGTGAAACAGGGAAGGGAAGAAAGTCACAGGATGGAACCGTGAATGGGTATCCTCTGTGGGCCACAGGCTCAGCTGCAGCGGGGTCTCCTCTTGGTGACTGTGTAGAGCACACTCAGAAAGGTCAAGGGGCAAGGTATCTTGGGTATTTCCGATCAACTTCTGTCCCGCATCGACTGAAGGTTGTTCCTGGGATTTAACTGCCTGGTACTACTAAGGGGAGAAGAGGATGGCACAGTGCTTGTTTGTCTGCAGTCAGACATGCAGGTGCTTGAGGAAGGAAGCACCAGTGCGTGGGTGTTGGGGTGTGTATGAATGCTTCCTACAGCAGCTGCAGCTGACTTCCAGCGAGGGCCAGGAGGGACAGGAGGGACGCCAGCAGCCTCTGCCACAAATCTAGGCTGGGCATCTGATATTCAGGAAGGACTGTTACTTTGGGTAGGTACCTTAGGGACATTGAAAGCACATAGGAATATGCTATCACTTTTTAGGAAATGTATTCTGAAAAATGTAGGTGTGAAATGTCATGGTGTTTGCGATTTGCTTTAAAATATTTCAGCAAAAAAAAAAAAAAGATAAAGCAAATAGCACAAAATGTTAGCAGTTGTTAAATCTAGGAGACAGATATATGGGTGTTAATTATACTATTTCTACCTGTCAGTAAGTTTGAAAATGTTCATAATAAAAAAGAAAACCCAGAGTGATGCTAGGATTTGTTTGCTTTTCTTGGTTGGTAAGTAGCTACTTTTCTATAAGCTTAGCATGGTGGTCAGGAACTCTGCCTGTAGTTCTGACCTGGCCTCTAAGTTGTTGGGTGACCTTGGAAGTATCTCTGGACCCCAGTTTCTTTGCCTATAAATGAGGAACAGGGTTGTTCCAGATTTCTAAGATCTGCCACACTCTGAGGCTCTATAATTCAGTCAACAGTGAAAACTCTAGAATCTCAACAGGAAGATCTTTGGCACTCCCAGTCAGCTGCCCTTCCTGGGGCCTCGGGTTAGGAAATTTGGGCCACTTTTTTTTTTAAGTTTTAAAACAAAGTTTATTAGAGAAAGAAAAGAAGAAGGAAAGAGAGACATGCCAGAGCCAGCATGGGCGAGAGAAACCACCATGTTTGGGCCACTTCCAAGCTGCTCCAAGACTCAACTTTACTTGGAAAATGGTCCCTTTAAAGGTCAGGGCTGCCCTCTTTTCTTTAAGGCTGACTTTGAACTGCTGGCCACAGTTCAGTTGACGTCCTAGGGAGAGGAGTCTATTCAGGAAAGTAAGCAACTCCTTGGGCCTCACTACAACGACCAGCCTGGAAGCAAATATATATAATTCTTACTATGCTGCAAGGTTTTACTACAAATACTGTTGAATTGTGTCATTATTATTATTTTGATTCTCTTAAGATAATCATATCATTTCACTCATATTTGAATATTGTACCAACGCTTTCATTCCTAGGATAAATTTTACTGGATCATGGTGTATTATCCTTTTTTATATTGTTGAATGCAATTTGCTTATACTTTAGTGTATTTTTGCCCCATGAAGGGTATTGGTTTGTAGTTTTCTATTTTAATATGTTTTTCTGGCTTTGGTATCAGCATCAGGATTTTCTTTTTCTGTTTTCTGAAAGAATTTGATAGGTAGGTATTTTTTCTACTTAACTTTTAAAAATAGAACTTGCCAGTGAAACTACTGGAAGCTAGTGCTTTCTTTGTGGGAAGGTTTATAACTACATGCTTAATTCATTTAGTAGATATAGGGCTGTTCATGCTTTCTATTTCTTCTGAGTGAGTTTTGGTAGTATGTACCTTTCAGAAGATTTATAATTATGAATTCAATTTATTTAATAGATGTGAAGTAATTTATGCTTTTTGTTTCTTCTTGAGTGAACTTTGAATTTGCGTCTTTCAAAGAATTTGTACATTTTCTCTAAGTTGTTGACTTTATGACATAAAATTGTTCATACTGTTTCCTTATTAGCCAATAAATTAAATTAAGATCTGTTGTGTAATGTTTCTCTTTTATTCCTGATATTGGTACACTGTATCTTCTTTCTTTGTTTCTTGATCATTCTAGGAAGAGGCTTAGCAATGGTCAATGGGTACCAGTTGTTTGACCTTGTAAAACAGCCAGCCTTTATACTCATTTCCCCTCATTTTTTATTTGTTTTCCTTTCATTGTTTTATTCTCTTATTTTTTACCATTTCCTTCCTTCTACTTTATTGGGGTTTATTTTGCACTTCTTTTTCTTCTTTCAGCAAGTGGGACCTGTAAGGTCGGAGGCACCAGAGAGCGGGGCGTGCCTCAACAAGACAGCTCCAACCCAGACCAGGAGAACAATGGGCAAAAGTGAGCCAGCAAATAAAATGAGTGACCTGAACTTAGACTCCATCCACAAAGCCAGCCAGTACCTATTACAGTGACTCTAGCAACCCTGTTCAGCCAATCGCCAGCAAACGTGACAGCTGTCCCAACCAGTGATTGCTCTCCCCAATCCCCTCACAGTTTTCTCAGTGTGCCCTTTATAAGCCCTTCGCCCATCTTGCTGGGCGCGACTTCTCCAGCCCACAGCTACATGGGCCGGTGAACTTCGCACGGGATTGCGCTAATAAATTTTTCTTGGCTCCTTTGTTGCTGTTTCACCTGGTCTGGTTTCATTTACCTTACAGGGCCTTAAATGATTGACTTTAGGACTTTCTCCCTCTGGTATCAACAAAAATTTTCATTGCATCTTAGTGTTGCTTTACCTTCATTTCACAAAATTCATACGTTGTGTTTTTATTTTCATTTAGTTCAAAATATCTTCTAAAATTTCTCTTATAATTTATACTTCAAGCTATGGGTTATTTAAAAGTGTCTCATTTAATTTCTAAATACTTTGGACTTGTGTATATATCTTATTGTTATTGATTTAAAATTTAGTCCCATTGTGGCCAGAGGATATATATGGTACTATTTCAATTCTTTTAAACCTATTGATACCTGTTTTTGTCAAATATCTTATGTCAAGCATACCAGAATATGTAGTAATATACAAGTAAGGAAGCTCTTGGTGGGAAAAAGCCTTGATTTGTAGCATTTGCCAGTTTTCATGATGTAAATACTTGCACCATGACCAAAGTCAACATGATGTTACTGAAAGCAATGTTGGAAAGAAATGTGCACAATTTTGTGAGCTGGTGCAAGCCAGTTCCAGCACAACACTGGGAATATGGTTGACTTGGTGAGTATTCCAGGTGCTTTAGAAAATTATATGCATTTTGCTGTTGCTGGATAGAGTGTCCTATAAAGGCCTGTTTGGTTAAACTGCTTAATAATGCTGTTCAAGTCTTCAATGTCTTTATAGATTTTTTTTTTGGTCTCTTTGTTCTATCAATCACTGATACTGCTTTATGTATGATATAAGAATCTTACTGCAATATAATTCCTTTCCCTCTTTCTATTCTTTGTATTGTTATTGTCACATATTTTACTTACACATACATTATAAGTTCTTTAATCCATTTTATTTTTACATTAGGTAGTCAACTACCTTTTAAATAAGATTTTAAAAAATTAGAAAATACATTTTAAAAATATACAAGGATATTTAGTATTTCTGGGACTCCTCATTCATTTGTATAGGCTTGGGCTCCATTCAATATTTTTCTTCAGCTAGAAGAGCCTTATTTAGTAATTCTTAGAATGCAGGTCTGCTAGTGATAATGAGTTATTTCAGCTTTTATTTGTCTGAAAATTTTTTATTTTGTCTTTACTTTTGAAGTATATTTTCACTGGATATAGAATTCTAGGTTGATAGTCTTTCTAGCTTTCCTTTCTATACATAGAAGTATTGTTCTATCATCTCCTGGCTTGCATAGTTCCAGTTGAGTAGTCTTGATTATTTTTTAGCTGTGTTCCCCTGTATACAATGAGTATTTTTTTTCTCTTACTGATTTTAAGATTTTTTCTTTGTCATTGATTTTTATAAACATGATTATGAAGTACCTTGATGTGACTTTGTATTTATCCTGACTTAGGGTTTGTTGAGGGTTTTTTTTTTTAATATGTCAAAACTTTTGAATAAAATTTAGAAAACTCTCAGCTATTACTTTTTAAAATAATGTTTATGTTTTCTTCTTTTTCTTTGGGGACTCCAAGCTCCATAATATAGTTGTGATATAAAAGAACATTTATATTTTGGATTTTGTCCATTGATCCTGAATCACAACTCCCAAAACCATCATAATTTCCTAACTGACTAGAACAATAGGAGTATTTTTTCATTTTAAAAATCTGAACTTTCATCTTTAGTTCCTGAAACAGCTGCAGGGTAATAAAGGTGAAGGATATGAATTTTATTTATAATAAGTCCCTTTCAACCATATCTAAATTTTATTAATGAAGTGATTTTTAAATTTTTATTTTTATTGGAAAGCCCCTAGATAACCACAAGATGGAAACTGGTTGTCAGGGGAACCAACCAGTGGTTAGAGGGTTGGAATTTGCAGCCCCACTTCCTTATCTCCAGGGAGGGGAGGGGAGCTAAAATTTGAGCTGATTACCAATGCCAATCATGCTACATAACAAACTCTCCATCAGAACCCAAAAGGATAGGGTTTGTGGAACTTTTAGGTTGGTGAACAAGACTACATCTATGTGCTTGGTTGGTGGCACACTCCAACTCCACAAGGACTGAAGCTCCTGTACTTAGGACCCTTCTGAACCCTATGTATGTCTTTATCTGACTTTCCCCTTGTAGCCATTCAGACATTCTTTGTAATAAATAAGTAAATATAAGCAAAGTATTTCCCTGAATTATGTGAGCTGCTCTAGCAAATTAATTGAAACTGAGGAGAGTTTCAAGGAAACCTTCAATTTTTAACTAGTTGGTCGTAAATGCAAATCAAAACCTGGGACTTACAATTGACATCTGAAGTGGGTGAGGGTAGTCCTGTGGTTATATAGGGGCTTAAAAAAAATCACCATGCTAATATAAACTCAGATAGGTAGTGTGTTTAATAATATAATGGTTTTATAATGTAATAGTGAGTTTAATGATATAACCAGGCAGATAGTGTAAGAACTGAAATGAATTATAGGACATTCAGTTGGTATCTAGAGAATTGTTTTTTGTTGGGGAAAAACCTTCACACATATTGGACACAGAGATGTTCTGTGTTGTGTATGAGAGAGGACAGAAAATTTTTTTTCCCTTCAGAATGGAAAGACCACTTACTATTGTCCTACAAGTCACTGAGGCTCTGTGTAATTTATTAGCTTAAAATAAAAAATCTCTGCTTCTGCTTGGGTAGTACTTCTTGCCTTCTATTCAATTTTACTAATAACTTCTTTTTGCAATGTCTAATATATTCTTAAATCTGTCTGGTGAATGTTGTATTTTGATTGTTATTTTTTACTCTAGATGTTCCAGATTTTAAAAAAACATTTTTTTCTCTCCTCAATATGCTCATGTTTTCCTTAAGCCTTGAAAATATTTATAATAGTTGTTTTAAAGTCCTTTTATGCTAATCTCATCACCTCTAATTTCTGGGCTTGAATCTATAGGTTTATTCTATTTAAATATGTTGGGTTACATTTTTCTGCTTGTCTGCATGTTTAGTTATTTTTAACTGGATGCTGGACATTGTGTGCATGAAATCGTTGAGATTTGTATTTTGTTTCCTTTCATAACACACATTGAATTGTGTTCTGGCTGCCAATTAGTTTATCTTCAGATCCTCTTGCATTTTTGATAATTGTTTGTATGGTCTAAAGTGACCTTTACTCTAGGGATAGCTTAGTTCTACTACTAAGAAGTTCCTTTTACAGGATTTCTCCTGAATTCTCTGAGCATTTGATGAAGTCTCTCCATTCTCCATTGGTCAGAACTCAGATATCTCTCATCCCTGTTGAGCCTTAGTGTTTGCCACCTTACAGTTTGCCAGCAGTAGTTCTCTCTCTGGTTATTGTTCCTTGCCTGGCTTGATGGAGTATTTCCCTACACATTCATGGTTTAAGGTTCAGCCAGAGACTAAGGGGACCCCTCTGCAGATTTCTGAATCTCTTTGCATAACTTTTTTCTTCTTTAGTCTTAGTCCTCTGCCCCACAAATTCCAGCAGTCTCGGCTTTCCCAAACCGTCTTTTCAGCTCATGGAAGCCACGTGATGTGCTTGAATTCTTACAAACCATTGCCAAGTCTGCTAAATGCCTTCAGGCAGAAATCTATAGAATCCTAGGACTCACCTCTTTTGTTTCCCTTTTCTCAGAGACTAAAGTACTATGATGCCTGTTGCCCAATGTCTGAAAACAGTTGTTTTACACATTTTTCCATACTTTTTTTTTGTTTTAGATGGTATGGTAGGCAGAATATGGCCCCTTAAAGATGTCCACATCCTAGTCTCTGGAAGCAGTGAATATGTGATGTTCCACAGCCAAGGGAAGTTAAGATTGTAGACAAAATTAAGACTGCGGATCAGCTGACTTTAACAGAGGGAGATTATCTTGAATTATGCAGGTGAGCCCAAGGTCATCAAAAGGGTCCTTAAAGGTAGAAGAGGGAGAGAGAAGACAGAAAACTAGAGAGATGGCAGCTTGAGAAGGATTTGGCCCGACCTCGTTGGCTTTAAAGATAGAAGAAAGAAAAATGAGCCAAGGAAGACAGGAGCTGGAACAGGCAAAGAAATAGATTCTCTCTTATGCTTCCAGAAGGAATGCAGCCCTGCTGACACCTTGATTTTAGCCCACTGAGACTCATTTCAGACTTCTAACCTCTCCATCTATCACATAATACATTTATATTGTGTATGTGCAGCAGCAATAGAAGGCTAATACAGGTGAGAGAGCTGATCTGGTGCCAGTTACTTGATCATGGCTGAAAGTAGATATTCACTGTTTATTTATTTATTTATTTTTAAAGATTAATACTTGGGGTGCAATCCAGATATTCTGACTTAATTAGTCAGAGCAGGGACATTGGGATGTTTAAAAAATTTCTCAGCATTCTAGCATGCACCAAGGTCGAATACCACTGATATTGTCCAACCCTCCCAATTTACAGCTGATGTCACTAACGTGAAGAATAGTTAGAGGCAAGTGTAGGAGAGAACTCAGCCTGTCACAAAGTCCACCTAAAATAAGGAGTATAGGATCTATATCCTCTAAGGAGGCTGTCTTTTGGCATCCAGTATTTGTAGTTGTGGCAGGAGGTCTGCAATGCAGTTGGATGCAAGACACAGCCTCAAAACATAGTATCTAAGGCCAACGCATCAGCTGTGCAAAACTATGGATTTCTGCAATCCTAAAATTAGTTCAACCAGCCTTATTACCATAGAAGTGCCCACATACAGACCTGGTGTGAGCCATTGATTGGCCTTGATCAAGTTGATGAGTATTCTGGTATTTAACAGACTTCAGCACTCTGGAGAACCAACCATAGGATGTATTCTGCCAATGCTCATATCAATTTCATCTTCAAGTTTACATCAGAAAAGGTAACTCTCAGTTTGTTTTCAATCATTCCATGCATTAAAAACAACAACAACAATGCTTTCACTGAGCCAGCAGGAGCCACACATTACCTGGATTTTGGTGTTCAGTAGTGTTCTGAGATGTATTGATTCACATTCAAAATTTTAGGGATTGTAGGATTCGTTGATGAGATCATTTGGTAAACTTTGTTCCTCCTTTCTTCCCTTCCCCTTCCCTTTCATTCCTTTCCCCTTGGTCCTTTTTAATGATGACCTTAGATTGGTCACACCTGGGCAGGTAGGTGTCTCCACCTGTGAAGCACATGCAAACTAACAGGAAATTGGATCATTCTAGGCTCCTTTCCTGCCTTGACTTTTGCCTAATACCACAGTGTCTCTATGTGGTTCTTGGCTGCTACCCAGTTCAGGATTTTAGGCTGATGACATCTTGCATCTTTCTCTTGATGGTAAGATGTTCCCTCTCTGCTCCTCTATGTTCCACTTCAAGCTTTTGCTTGGACCTCAACTCACTGTTTAGCTTGTGAAACCCCACCCAGAAAGCTGGGACTTTGTAGGTGGCTGGGGACAGATGCAGAGACAGAAGACAAAAGCAATGACGAACACTTATGGAGTACATGCTACTGTTCTAAGTGCTTGACCATCAGAACCAGACTAGAGATCGGTACTAAATATTACCCTCATTTTATATGAGAAGACACTCAGGCACAGAGAGATTGAATAACTTTCATAGGAACACACAGTAAATAAATAGCATACCTGGGATTTGTGCCTAAGCAGTTTAGAACCTTACTTTTACTCTATTGTCAAGGCGCAACCCTGCATTTGGGTTAGGGTACATAGCATCTGAACGCTTCAAAGGACCCAAAGAAACTGTTCTCACTGCCCACCATCTACCTGAAGCCTCCTGTGAACTACTACGTTTGAGTGAACGCACCAGGTATCATAGGCTCTGTGTTCAGACAGACTATATTTAGATTCTCTGCTCCTAGTGTGTCACCCTGGATCTCAGCTTCCTCATCTTTAAAATGGGCTAATAATATCCCTTTCAGAGAGTCATTAGGAGAATTCAAATGCAACTGTGTATGGAAAATGCCTAGCCCAGAGGGCCTACTTATTCAAGGACTCATGGGAGAAAACGCTGTCAGCTACTGGTGGGCATTGGTGAATAGTCCTAGGGAACAGAATGTGGGACAGAAATTGTATTTAAATTTTTATTTGAAGGTTAAAAGTTAGAAATATAGTGCAGAGTGTCTGTTCACCCTTCATCTGGCTTTTTCTAGCATCAGTATCTTTTTAAATTTTATTTTAAATTTTATTGTTTTATTATTAATTTTATTGTTTTGAGTCGGGGTCTCACTCTGTCACCCAGGCTGCAGTGCAGTGGCATGCTCATGGCCACTGCAGCTGCAACTGCTGGGCTCAGGTGATCCTTCTATCCTAACGTCAGCATCTTAATCATAATTATTCAAGCCATTAAGTTAACATTGGGCAGTGCTATTACTCCACAATAGCCTTGATTCGGATTCTGCCAGTTTTTCTTTTAATGTCCTTACACTCTTCCAGGACCCAGTCCGTGATCTCATGTTGCATTTAGTTGTCATTCTCCGTAGTCCCCTCCAATCTGTGAGGGTTCCTCTGAGTACCCTTGCTGTTCATGACCTTGACATTTTGGAAGGGTACTGATGACTTATCTTGCAGGATGCCCCCTCAGTTTGCGTTGGTCTGATGTTTTTCCTGCATGATCAGATTGAGGTGATGCATTTTTGCAAGAATACCATATAAGTCTTGTGCCTTTCTCAGGGCATCCTATCAGGGGCACATGGTGATATTGACTTTGATTACTTGGTCATGGCAGGGCCTGCTGGATTTTGCTACTTCAGATGACTGTGAAGGCTTTTTCCCCCCTTCCTAATTAATAAATCTCTTGAGGGAGATATTTTCAGACAATACAAATATCCTGTTCCTCCTCAAACTTTCACCCACTAATTTTAGTGCACATCAGTGCATCTTGTCTGCAATAATTATTACTGTGATGTTCTAATGGTGATTTTTCTTTCACTTCCTTGTTCATTCTCCATGTATTAATTGGAATTCTTCTGTAAGGAAGAGCTGCCCTCATTTATTTATTTATTCAGTTACTTATTTATAACCATGTGAACTCGCGGATTTTTATTTTATTCCTTGAGTTATAATTTGACACTCTCATTATTTATTTTGTTGTTCAAATGGTTTCAGCCTTGGCCCTTGGAGGCTCCTCTGGGTTGTTTCCTCTAACTTTTCTGCATGTGGGGGTAGCGATTGATTTTGATATCCGCCAGGGCCCAGAGCCCAGGGAGCACAGCAGAGGTCTGGGCAGCCCGAGTTAACTTTGGGGCGGTGCTGCAGGGATGTGAGAGTGAGTGTGTTGAAAGGAGAGAGGACACAGGAGAGATGGTGGAGCCCACACCCCTTCCCCATGTAGAATCTGCTTCTCTAAGACCCTTTGAGCTGTGAAATGTCACTGGACCAATCCTATTTCCCCAACTCATTCGACAGCTGGGAAAATTAAGGCTCCAGGAAGGAAGGGCCTTTTGAGAGGCTAGGAAGCAAGTTTGGTAGATGGTGGTGGGGGAGACACCTGGAGAGTGGAGCCCTGTCTCTGAAGTCTGAGGCTGGCACCCCTGCCCCAACGTGGAAGCCTGTGTCAGGGCCTAGGGAAGTTTGTTCCCTCAGCAGAAGCCCAGGAAACAAGAGGCTTCTGGTGTCAAGTTTCTTCAGGAAGCCCTGGGGCTGTTGGCTCTGCTCCTTCTCCTCTCTGTCCGGCTGAAAGGGAGGGGTGTTCTGTGCCAAATCCCCAGCTCTGGCTCAGTGGGGGCCTCTAATCCCCTTCTGGCTCAGGAACATGGTTCAGCCAGGTCTGGCGGAGGTGCTCCCGGAGAGCAGACTTCTGCAGGCCTGGGAACAGGACACCATGTGGCCCCAGGCCCACCCAGGCAAGGGCTGGGAATGTTAGCGGCAGAGCACAGGAAACAGGCACAAGGCTGGAGCTGACAATAAGCTCTGTGAGAATCAGAGGCTATATTAATAGAGATCCAGTGGGCAGAATGGGGGAGGTGACACACAAGACCAGCCTGTAGCAACTTCAACATCTGAGCTCCTCCAGCCCTAACTGTCTGCACAAACACTAGATCCCGGGGCTGTATGGAGACAGAGCATACCCAAAGAAATTAGAAAGTCCCCCCCTTAATCCTGGAAGAACATGTGAAAAACAGAGATTATGAGGTCTGCTCAGCCCTTTCTAACCTATAACGGGCTTTCCTTTCTTTTACTTCGTTTTTTTTTTTTTTTTGAGTTGGAGTGTCACGCGGTCATCCAGGCTGGAGTGTAGTGGCACACTCACGGCCGCCACAGCCTCAATCTGTTGGGTTCAGGTGATCCTTCCACCTCAGCCTTCCAAGTAGCTGGGACTACAGGCATATACCACCGTGCCTGGCTAATTTTTTTTGATTTATTGTAGAGATGAGGTCTCACCAAGTTGCCGGGGCTGGTCTTGAACTTGTGAACTCAGGCAATCCTCTCACCTCAGCCTCCCAAAGTGCTGGAATTTATAGGTGTGAGCCACCGTGCCCAACCAGGCTTTTCTTTCTAATACACATTTCATCCTTACCATCAGGTAGGGCAGGGGTTAGGATACCCATGTCACAGATGCTGTAACTGAATCCTGAAAGAGGAAGGAGTTGTGACCTTCTCCTGTGCCTTCTTGCCTTGAGTTCTGGGCTTTCCCACAACGCCCTCCTCTCTTTGGGACTGGTTCTCCCATACTGACTCATCAGCAGCTGCGGTGAGCAGTACCTGGGGCTCTGCAGGTGCTCTGGAAAGTCCTCTGAGCTTTGTCAATACTTCCACAGGGTGCACCGTGAACTTGGGTGGGCTGGGGCAGAGCAGAGACCCCCACAGACCCATCAGTGCTGACCCGCTGGAGGGCTGAGTTGCATACGTGTGTGCAGGTGTGCATGCGCACAGGTCTATGTGCCCTTCTCTTGGGCTTGGGGGTGGCATGGGCTAGGCAGAGTATGCAAAGAGGTGCTTGGCCAGACCCCCACCCTCGTCTGGCTTTGGCTTCATGCCTCCTTCCCTGACAGGCCTGGGGAGGCCAAAGTGCGCAGATGGCCATCTGGCTGGCACTTTAGGATACGGTCCAGTGCTCACCGGCAAACTCCTCCTTCCCCACCCCTTTTCTGCTTCAGTGGCTCTAGCAACTCTGAAAAGGAGTGGTCGGGTCAGCTAGGAGAGGCACTGGGGGGTGGCGTGGGGGACACAGGACACATTCCTGGCTCCAGAGTTTTAGAAGTTGCCTGCTGAGGAGGACGAGGACAATTCCTTCCAAGCATCCCTGCAGTCATGCTATCTCCTACGGGGTTTGGGGGCAGAGGATACAGTAAGGGAGGAGGTGAGAGCTGCTGGGCACGAGGTGGGAACTGAGGGTGGGTCTGGGCTCTGACCCAACTCTTGAGCCCACATACTCTGTGCCCTGGTAGGGTTGCCAGACTTAGCAAAAATACCAGCAGAACTCCCAGGGAAATTTTAATTTAGAATAAACCATGAAAATTGCTTAGGATAAGTGCATCCCATTGCAATATTTGGGATACACATATTCTGAAAAAAAATATGGGTTCTTTATCTGAAATTCAAACCTACCTGGGCACCCTGTATGAGATCTGGCAATCCTGTGCCCTGGGCGAGTGGGGTGACAGACCCCCGCTCTGTACCTCTGTTGCCTCCTCAGCAACCTGAAGGTAAGGAGGGTCAGTGCGTGTCAAGGACCCTCCACTTCCATGTGGACTCTGCGGGTGGACACTGGGGCAGTATTTCACACTAGTCTCAGCCCCAATGACCCCTGGGGGGCAGGACAGGCACCTCCTGAGTCTGTGGAGATGAATTGGGTGGTCCCTGAGTCAAGTGTTCTGCTCTTACAGTGCCCCTAGCTTTCTCTCTCCACAGTGGAGAACATCAACATTCATGAACTACTGGCTGCTGTTGCATGAGAGACCACAGGGGCGATCTTGGGTCATCAGGGGCTCCTTTTTAGTGTCCCAGGCTGTCTGCCCATTTCAGTACTTTTGCTTCTAGTCTAATCCTGCTCCTGACTGCTGCAGAAGGAGGCCAGACAGGGGAAGAAGATTGCTAAGGCCACACAGCATGCAGTGTTGGAGCCAGAAGCGCCCTCCAGTCACCCAGCTCCCTGCCCTGTGCACTTTGGGAAAATACCCTTATGGGCCTGCACCGTGTTGCCTGAGCAGAGGAGGGTCATCTTTGGGGCCATGGGGATATTCCCAATAGGGTGTGGGGGAGGGAGGTTGCCCGGAATGAGTGGCACATTCTTCTGAAGCCAGTATGATCGGGGTGTTGCTAATGCTCTGAGCATGAACAATTCCATATGTCCAGCAGGCTGATTAGCCACACAGAGCTGGGGAGGGGCTGGTCACGAATAAGGACTCATATTCACCAAAGAGCCAGGATAGAGGCCCAGCTGAAAGAAATTAGAAAGATTGTGTTTTCAGACACTGCTCTCCCCAATAGGGGAATTTTTCTAGCTGCGAGTGAGTGCATTACAAATCTCAGACACTAACATATCGACAAAAACAAACAGATAAACAAAAGTTGAAACGCAGGAAACCTCCTGGGTCTGATAGAAATCTCAATGAGGTCCCCTTTGCTCTGGTTTGTTTAAAAGAAAACTGCAACGAACAATAATATCTGACAAAAAAAATTCTTCCACAATCTGGACGCCTCTCATCCATTGTTCTGGAAAAATGTCTCTTTACGCGTCCGCATGTTGGCGATCGTTAGGAGAAAAGAGCTCAGCGGAGTTTTCTTTATTTATTCATGTCCCTTTGGCTGAATTCTGATGAAACACAGGCAGGCAGGGAACACAGAATCTGACTTCTTGGGAAGATGGCTGTGTGGAGGACGTAGGGGCCCCGGCTCCAGACCCAGAGGGCGTGAAGGGGTCTCAGCACACAGTGACTTCGCTGGCACTCAGTGCTGCAGTGAAACCTGAAACAAAACACTGTCCACCCCCACAGCCTTTCCCAGCCCTCAGGAGACACTGGCACTCAGTGCTGCAGTGAAACCCCCGGCTACCCCTGCAGACATTCTCCCAGGTCCTGCTCAGGGCATACTCCACCTTCTCGGCTTTTGGGCTGTGTGAGGAGCTGGGGGCCGGGCCTGAGAGTCTCACTCACATTTGGAGGGCTGGCAGTGGAGGCAGTGGAGGGGCATGGAGATGTCAGTGCAGAAGTAGGTGGTAGGCTGGTATTGGTTCTAGAAACCACCTACTCACAAGGAGGATTGCAGGGTCCAACGGGGTGAGGCAGCACAGGAGTTGCTGATTTAAGTTCTTCCCTGTCTTTGCAGCTTTAAAGGGTTGCCATGGGGTTGGGGGGAAACAACTGTGCCTCAAAGAAGCATATGTTGTGCCGAAAGACACAGACAAAGGTTCGCTTTTGTGCTCGGATGACGTCACTAGCACCAGAATTGGGTAAAACGTTGGCATGGTGGCCCAGTAGTTGCGGTGAATTCTCTCTCACTAAATAGGTGGCAGTGTGTGTGTGTGGCACCTACTGGACTTTTACTGAAAATGTCCTGGGTCCAGGCCAATCCTCGGTATGGCAGTGACCTCAGTTAAGCCTTCCTGCGGCTCCTCCTCGTGGGTATTGGACACTTGTCTTACAGAGGGGAGGCTGAGACTGAGGGGAGGCTGAGCAAGCCTTGAAGGAGCGTCAGAGCCAGAATGCAAATCTTTGCTCTTTCTGGGACTCGCTGCTGCCCCCACAGAGCCTGCTTGGTGGTGATGATGTGGAGGTACGTGAGTGCATGGTAGAATGGGATGAGGCTTCCCTTCACAGGTAGAGAGGGGCGACTCGGCCAGCATGGCTTCCCAGCAGCCCCAGCAGGCTAGGATGACCCTGTTGGGAAATTATGACCTGTCTTGGGTATCGTGACCTGTCTCAGTTGATGGCGTGAGGCATGTGACCGCCCCACCTTCTTACCTTGCCGCCCAGCCCATAGCCAAGGGGTGGGGATCTTGGCCCCTGGACACGAGGCAGCCTGACCAGTAAAACTATGAATTTTGGAGTCTTGCTGACTGGGGTGCAAGTTTTGCTTTTAACCCTGATTAGTTGGTGCTATGCCCCCCCCAGCCTCCCCTTAAAGGGGAGATGAGCCTTTCTACCTCCCAGCCATTGAAGGGGTCACTGGACCATGGGGCAGGTACTGACAACGTCCCCTCATAGTCTCAGTGTGATAAAGAAGCTAGTCCCTCACCCCGCATAGATTCAACTTAGAGATAGTCTCTAGGTTGTGCCAGGGAAGCTCTCTAGGCAGGAATGGTATCTCTTCCACTCCAGACAGAGTCCAGTGTCTAGACCTCAAGTGGGAGCATGAACTGTACTTGTTGAGTGTCTTCTGAGGGCTGGGAAAGGCTGTGGGGGTGGATGGTGTTTTGTTCCAGGCACCTGCAACTTGTTTGTTCTTACCAGCCCAACACAGAGGAAGAAGGCACCTCACTGTGGCCCAAGTCAGGCTCAGTGCCCGGGAGAAACAAAATTGCGAATGACTGCAGTTCTCCGGTGTCCTCCGACAGCAGTTGAGTTGAGAACAGGAACCTCGGCTGTGGAGGCTTTGCACACTGTGGCCACTTTGCTGAGGACTTCGGGTCAATCAGCACATCCAGCCCAGCGACCACCTGCTCATGCAAGGGGTGGCATGGCTTGAGACACAAACCCCAAGCCCACTTCCCCTGACTCAGATGCTGGAAGGTTATTTCATCTACAGAGTACAGCAGCCGTCTCCTTTTTTGCTTTTGCAGTTACCACATTTTTGCACCATGGAGACCCCCAGGCCAATCTGTCCCCACCTTGGGGACAGCCCCTAGGGGTTTGAACACAGATCTTGATCTCGGGTCCCATGAGTCCTTCCTGCTCTGGGTTCTACATTCCTGCTTCCTCTGTGGGCCTTGTTGGAAGGTCTCTGCATGCCTCCCACCAGCCCCCGGCCTGTCTCTGGCTTCCCCCTCAGGACTCAGCAACATGACAACAGACCCCCTTCCCTGGCAGGAAACCTGTGCTGAAGGCTGGCCATACTCCAAGACTGCCCAGTCCAACAGAAAAAAACCAGATTCATTTCCGTGACCTCAGCTTCTCAGTTTCCAGATTACTTTGGAGCTATCTTATTTTTAAGGAGGAAGACACTTTTATTTCCTTTTCAGTCAAACAGGAAATTTTCCTGGAGACTCAGAGAGCACTTGTAACTCATGTAAGGCCACACAGAAACTTAGTAGTCAGGCCGGCATTGGAAACTGAGACTCTGACCTCCTGGCCTGGGCTTCTTCCCCCAGAGCCTCTGCAGAGAGCAGTCTGGTTCCCCAGGTGGGGAGGACTCGTGGCTGGCAGCAGTTCATGGAGACACAATGCTGTGTTCATTGTGGGTGTGTACTGAGGGCACAGAAATTGCAGGAGGTCATCCCAGGGATGGAGACATTGGCATTTGCCCATCTGACCAGAGTCTAGAATGATGTAGACATCAGCTCCCCTGAAGGCCCTGCAGCCCAGCGCAGTGTGTCCGAGAGAGGAGGAAGAAGAGGAGAAGCGGACATGGCTCTCCCCACTCCCCCATTCCCAGAGAAAGCCCAAATCATTCAAAAAAGCAGATGTAGGGACATTCTGAATTGCCAGCAAGGTTTCCAAAATCACATTAACGTTGCTTGGTAAGTCCCTGCCTAGGAAACGTGGGGTCTAGAGAACAGAGACACTTGTGTGTGGGCCCCGTGCTTCCCTGGGCTCACAGGTAGAACAATCCCCGAACAAGCTTCGCCTTCTCTTTCATCTGTAGCTCCTCACCTCCAGTGGAAGTTCATTAAAAAAACACAAAACCTCTTCAGAGCTCTGCCTTTGCCAGAAACTCTAGAAATAGCTTGCTGAGAAACATCCCCATCTGATACTCACCACCTACAGAGAAAATGGTCCAATATGTCAGGAGTGTGGTATCAGGAGAGACTTGGAGAGGGCAGCATGAGTGTGAGAGGGAGGCTGCATGGGGGGCTGGTGGTGGCCCTGTGGCTCCTAGGCAGTGGTTTCAGAGCGGGGGGCCAGCCCACCATACATCTGGGCTCCCATGCTGGCTCGGCCCCTGCTGGCAGTTGACTTTGGAGGGTCCCTCTGCACTTTGGGGTCCTTATCTGTAAATGGGGCTAGTCACATATGACTTTATTCTCAGGGAGGTTACAGTGTAGTGGGTAGGATCAAAGAGCAGTTGCCTCTTGGATGGAGGGAGGATAGGGAAAAGCCCTGGTGAGGAAGGGTGGTGGAGGATCAGAGGGGCTGGTGGGGACCGCTTCCTCTCATTTCCTTCTGCTGCGAATCTGTTGTGTTCTCTTGGACATTTGGCCGGGTACTAGGAGAGGATGACAATGATGAGCTAAGTCTAGCCCCTTTATTTCAAAGATGGGAAAACTGAGGCCCACAGAGTGTGGGTGTCTGCTCAAGGTCTCAGAAAGGGAAGCAGCTGGGCCAGGCTGGCCTTCTGGTCTTTTGCCACCCATGCTGGACTCTGCCTGCCCCCATGACTCCCTGAAGGGGCTGTGCACCCCTGAGGGCACCCGGTCTGGGCATGGCTGCAGGAATCTGAGTTTTTTGTTTGTTTGTTTTAGGTAGAGTTTCACTCTGTCACCCAGGCTGGAATGCAAAGGCGCAAGATCACAAGCTCACCACAGCCTCGCCTTGACCTCAGCCTTGAGTAGCTGGGACTACAAGTGTGTACCACTGTACCTGGTTAATTTTTCAAATTGTGTGTGTGTGTGTATGTGTGTGTTTGTGTGTGTGCGTGTGTGTGTGTGTGTGTGTGTGTGTGTAGTAACAAGAACTCACTATGCTGCTGCCTAGGTTGGCCTTGAATTCCTGGCCTCAAGCAATCCTCCTGCCTCAGTCTCCCAAAGTGCTAGGTTTATAGGCCTGAGCCACCACACCCAGCCAGGAATCCAGAGTGTTTTGCCATCTTGGTCTGTCCTCTGCTTTTCCCTATAAAAGTGACCTAGACTGAGGTCAGCTGGATAGTTGGTGCGAGGGGAAAGGGGCCCAGCTCTTCCCCTTTTAGGCAGAGAGTGGCTTGGCGCATGGGGCTTTACTCCCTGGACTTTACCTGCCTATCTAGAGCTGGGAAACAGCAGAGAACTAGATAGGGGTTCTGTCCACATGACGGTCCCTCTTTAAGGGGTCAGACAGCCAAGTGACAATCGGAAGGGAAACATGCAGGATCACTTCACATTGAGAGTGTGTTTGTGGATTGGCAGTCTCAAGTGTGCTCTGCTAAACCCCAGTTCTCTGATTTGGCAGCATTCTTAATGGTTTCCCCCCCTTTCTTCATAAACGTTCATTCAAACAAACACTTGTATGGGCTTCAGGTAAGACAGGCTCCAGCCGCATCTTCTGCCTCAAAGGGTAAACCATGACCAGTCTGAGCTAGAAATTCTCAACTTTTTCTGTTCACGGGGACTCTTAGTCTCAGCAACTTTTTCACTGTACTCCTAAGCTAAAAGGAATACCTAACACTTCTGCTGAGTTAGGCCCAAATAACTTAGAAGTATTTATGCCCTAACAGTGTATTAGCCAATTGCAAAAACAATATGCATGAACTGAAAGAAAAAAAGTTATAATTTTAATGAATTTATTCTTTTTCAAATTTTGAAATGTGCTTTATTTGTTTTTGTTTTTTTGGTGACCAAGTAGCACTTTTATTTATTTATTTGCTTATTTATTTATTTTTTGAGTCACAATCTCACTCTATCACCCAGTCTGGAGGGCAGTGGCACGCTCACAGCCACTGCACCCTGGACCTGCTGGACTCAGGCTATCCTTCCACCTACAAGTAGACATCATGCAGGGAAAGTCTGGACCTCCCTTGGTCCCCACTTTGCCTGATTTGAGATCAGGTACTAAGTTTTTGGTTTATTGTAGAGAAGGGGTTTCACCAAGGTAGGTGACATTTTTTGGCTGCTGCATCCTGGAAGCGCCCATCTCTGGACTTGCGATTACGTGAGCTGATTTTGACCCCCCGGGTTCAGGCAATCTTCTTGTCTCCACCTCCCAAAGTGCTGGGATTACAGATGTGAACCACTGCACCTGGCCTATTTACTTAATTTTTAAATTGACAAAAATTGTGTACATTTATGATATACAGCAGGATGTTGTGATATATGTATACATTGTGAAATGGCTAAGTCAAGTTAATTAGCACATTCGTTATTCATATACTTATTTTTTTTATGAGAACACTTAAAATCGACTCTCTTAGAAATGTTCACATATACAATACATTGCCTTTAACTATGTCACTATGTTGTGCAAGAAATTTAATTTATTCTTGAATAATGACAATTACTAACAGACAGTGTGCACCTATGGGGCACTGCGCAATTTCTCAGAGAGTAGATTTGGATGGGACACCAGCATCTTCATTTCCCATTTTACACTGATTTTCATTCTGTGCTTGTTTTTACTACAGCAACTACTGAAAACTCCTCAAAGATACGAGATCACAATGGCGCATAGTGTGACCTGATGATGAGCACTCTGAGCTAGGCGTTAATGTGGTGTCCAGCATTCCTGAGTTGCCCTTGACAACTTCAAATATCCTTTGCTACTCATGAATCTACTGTGGCAATTCAGGGTGCCTCAGTCCTCAGTCTGGAAATTAACGGACCTAAAGCCATTCGTCATTGGTTGAGGCAGAGGCATGGGATGCAGTTCTGACCAATGGGATGCAGCAGGAAGTCTTGGAGAGATTGCAGGCAAAGTTTCACTCACTGTATAAAAGATGTTTGGGAAGATGCTATCGCCCTTCTGCTGCCGTGGCGGAGTCTATGTAGGAGCCTGGAGCCTCAGCCACCATCTTGGACCCGGATGGTGACTATCCCAAGGAGAACACATTGTTGATGGGGAGGGGAGGGAGGGGCGTCTGGTTTTGATGACATTTTTTGGCTGCTGCATCCTGGAAACACCCATCTCTGGACTTGCTATTACGTGAGCTAATATGCTCCCAGAAAATCTAACCTATTTATGGCTGGATTTCCTGTTCACCTGCAGCCAAAGTATCCTTCCTGACACGCTGGCAAATGATGTGGGAAACACTATGCTTTCTATTCCCCATTAGGGTCACCCATTAAAGTCTCTGAGAAATCCCACAATCCTCTGTTTACTTTGGTTCAATGCAGAGTTTGCCAAATTTACTTGACTGAGAAAACCTTTTTTCCATAGAACCTAATTACATCTCACAGAATACTGTGTGCCAAAAAACACACTTTTGACGGGATGCCTTGAATCCCTCCTCATGGTCCCTCAGCCCCTGCCTGCCTCAGAAGCCTATACACACAGACGCCCACCTCAGCAGAGCGCCAAGGCCCACATATGTTTCTGTTCAATGGGGACGACTAACTGAAGCCAGATGTACCTGGGCAGCCCACAGGCAGAAGAAGCAATGATTTAATGTCCCAGCTATGCAGGGATTAGCTGCCAGAAAACTCCCATGGAGCACTGGGAACTTGCCCGCCAGCATGCTAATGGATTCCGCAGAAGTGCCCCATGGGCTTTGCATGACCATAGTGCATAACTGCTGCATGCATGACTACCATGTCCATGACCTCTCTGTCTATGACCAGTGACCATGACGTGTGCCTGACGACTGCATCCATGACCACTGTGTCCATGACTCCTTTGCATATGGCCACTGTATTCATGACTGCGGCACCCATGACCACTGTGTCCATGACCAGTGTTGATGACTGCTGTGTCCATGACTTCTGTGCATATGACCATTGTGTCCTTGACTGCTGCATCCATGACTACAGTGTGTATGGCTGCTATGTCTATTGCCACTGTGCTCATGACTGCCTTGTTCATGACTATTGCACCCATGAGCACTGTGTCCATGACTGCCACAACTATGACCACTGTGCACATGATCACTGTGTCCATGACTACTATGTGCCTTTGGGTCAGCCCCTAGATAGCTTCCCTTCCAGGACAGCATCCTATTGTCACTCTCACCTCCTCTGTCACTTCCTCTGAGATGGTGCCCTGCCTATCTCGCCCTTTTTCCTGGTCCTGTCCCCTCCCATCCCCAGCCATGGGTTCCCTGGACCAGGAGGACGGAACTCTACTGACCACTTGCTGCATGACCTAGGCAATCCCTCCTCAGTCTGAGACATAGAGAATATCTGCCCCATGATTTTCCAAAAACATCCCCTACCATCCCAAGATTTCTGTGGAGGCACCTTTAGGGTGTGTGGCAGGATGGGGAAGGTCCAGGCTCCAGCCTCTGATTCATCCAGGATGGCTTTCTATTCATCTTTTGTATTCACTGAGTTACCACAGAAAATCTCATTGGAGGAAAAGGCTTTGTGGCAGGGAAAAAAGTGTCTAAACGAATGATGTTGATCAGTTGTGCTTCTTGCAGAGGGGACTAAGGCTTCCTCTCTCTATGCTGTGGGATCTCCTGGAATTTGTGGGAGAACCACATGGGTCCAGGCAGGAGAGTGGAGGAGACAGGCTGTGGAGGCAGTGGTTTATTCTCCTTGCCGGCCTTGTCTGCCTTGACCTGAGAGAAAAAGCCCTTCGAGACCGCCCAAGAGCAGCCAGGTCACCCCACAAAGAGTGCTCCTCAAACTCTGGGTCACTGGTGAGGAAACCGGAGGCCGGTGGAGAAGAAGTGCAGCCTTAGAGGGGACTGTTTTATTTGCTCAGTGGAGGTTTGGAGGCAATACTGGCCACCCACAGTGGCCAGGAACCTTCACATGAGAGCTCAGAACGGCCTGAGCTGGGGCTTTCAGTGCCCAGTGGAGGGCACCCGGCATTGGGGGCTTCATGGGGCACAGGCTGGGCCACCCACTCCAGCAGGCACAGCGGGTACTGTGCCCACTGCCCATACGACTCTCAGGCATCTGAGAAAGTGTTTCCATTTCTTTTCAAATCAGGAGGAAAAAAATAAACATTTAGCTTGAAGAAATTCTTTAAATGTATCATATTTATATACTTATCTTTATACTGGTTCAGTTGTAAAAGCATCATCATCATCATTACATATTTATGGAGAAAGAGACCCTGAAGGGGAAGAGCCCAGATAAAGTCATGATGTGTCCCTGGGTAAGTGACAGTGAACTTCAGACCTTGTATTAGTTTGAGTGGGACAAACAACAGGAATTTATTTCCTCACTGTTCTGGAGGCTGAAAGTCCAAGATCAAGGCGTTGGCAGGGTTGGTCTCTCCTGAGGCCTCTCTCCTGGCTTGCAGATGGCTGTCTTCTCCCTGTGTCTTCCTGTGGTCTTCTCTCTGTGCCATATCTGTGTTCAAGTCTTCTCTCCTTATAGGGACGCCAGTCATATTGGACTAGGACCCATGCTCATGGCCTCGTTTTAACTTAATGACCTCTTTAAAGACCCTGTCTCTAAATGTACTCCCATTCTGCAGTACTGAGGGTTAGGGCCTTAACATATGAATTTTGAGGGAACACAGTTCAACTCTTTTTTTTTTTTTTGAGTTGGAGTCTCACTGTCGCCCAGACTGGAGTGCAGTGGCCGCTCCTGGCCACCGCAGCCTCGACCTGCTGGGCTCTGGCGATCCTTCCGCCTCAGCCTTCTGAGTAGCTGGAACTACAGGTGCGCGCTACCACACCCGGCTAATACAGTTCAACTCTTAACAGATCTTGCTTAAGTTCATGCTCTTCCTTTGCAATCGCCTTTTTTCCTTTTTTTCTCCCCCAGAGAAAAGAGAAGGGCTCTGCATAGAATGATTTCTGCTTGAGAAAGCATCAGATGGGAAACCTTCCCGGGGTCCCTAGTTCTTTCTGAGGGCCACAGGTCAGATGCTCTCCAGTGCTGCCTCTGGGCAAGTTTAGGGAGCCAGAATGAATACAAAGGTTTTTGACTCTGGCAGTCCACCTCCATGTGGATACCAGGGCTTGGTTAAGCTACATTCGAGATGTATAGTATTGTAACTTAAGGGGTCGTTGGGGGACGGTTATGCAAATGTAATACCCAGGTGTATGGGCTTCATAGCCCACCACAAGGCCAGGTGTCAGACAGACCCTTCTCCTGCTCTAGGCCTCTGCACCCCACATGGCCATCATCAATTATATGGGGTCAATGTATGGGGGTTCTTGATATTAAAAGGGCTCCATTTCCTTAGGGTTGAAAAATAGACATCCAAGCAAGTCCTGGCCTCCTGGATGCCAGGAATTCTTGATGTTTTACTAGGGTTTTGTCAGGAAAAGGGGATTAGAGATGCAGGGGAAGAGCTCCCTAACCACCGTTTCAAGGAAGCTGGAAAGCCTGTTCTGCTGCTCTTGAAAAGTCAATGTTACTTTCAAGTGTGGAGAGTCCTGTAACTTTTGTGAAATTGACTTTTATTTTAAGTGGTCTCTCTTGAGGGCAATTCAAAAATGAAGAGAAGGAGGAGAAGGAAGGAGAAGAGAAAGAGGAGGAGGAGAAAGAATCACGTGGCACGTTGCCCTGCCCTGTGGTATGGTAGCCTTACTGTCTCTGGGGTCTCCAGTCCGAAGACATGGGCCTCAGCAAATCTCAGCAATTTTTTGATGCCACATATGTGCCCCACACCTTACAACCTTTGACATAAGATTCAGGGAAAGGGATCGCAATCATTCTGGAGCTAGAGCCAGTCCAACCAAATACAGGACCGGCAGAGCCAGGGTATGGGGCTAGAGCCTGGTACCCAACCTGGAGAGCAGTAGCCTGGTACGCAGCACAGGAGGAGAGGGGCTGATGGGCCCTGGGCAATCTCATCCATCCATCTGGTCTCCCACCAGTGGGGCAGAGCCTGGCCTGGGGCACTAGCGGTCTGTGTTTGGCTCTTCCTTGAGGGCTAATTTCATATGTGGCTTGGGGCAAACCTCTTTCTCTCTCTAGTCCTCAGCCTCCCTAAATGAGGGAGTTGAACCAAGCACATTCATCGGAGTCGCTGGGTACCAGTCACCAGGTTCCAGTCCCAGGTGCTGAAGATGCACAAAGACAAGGAGACAGGCCTGCGTCCCACCTGGAGGCAGGTATCTGGTACAAGCCAGGCTGGTTCACTCATTTCCCCACTGAAATGCATTTATTTTTTTCTTCTTATGAAAGCTGTTCATGCTTATTATTTAAAAAATATATATACAGAAAACACAGCCACGGAAAACAAAGGCAGAAACGATCCCCATAAATCTCAGCCACCCAGAGACAAGCACTGTGAGCTCTGTGGTAGACGTTCTTCCGGAACATTGCCTATGCCTATGGATATGCATACTTAAATACAGGAACGACCCAGGATTGTGCACTGCTCATTATTTTCAGTCCTCACAACCACTCTAGGAGGCAGTGAGTCGTTTTTTACTTTATATGCAGAAACAGAGACTCAAAGAGTTTGGGCAACTTCCTCAAGGTGTCAGTACTGTGATCCAATGCCAGATTTGGCTAACATCAAGTTCAAAGCTCTTTTTCAACACCCATGTCTCTGAGGGAGCCAGGAAGGTAAGCAAGGGATTGTTTCAGCATCAACTATATCTCACGGGATCCAGAGACCCCTCACTTCGGCATAGCTGAGTCAGGGTTGCAAGGATGGCCCCCTTTGAGCCATGTCCTTAGGATCAAGGTGGACTTTGTCAGGTCAAGATGGATGGAACAAGCAAAATCAAAGGAGTAAAAGCCCCTTTAGTCTACAACTTCCTCAGGGAAGGGCAGCAGCCAGGGCAATTGGGGAGGTGTGTGTGTGTGTGTGTGTGTGTGTGTGTGTATGCGCTCACGCGCATGTTGAGGGAGCTACAGGGAGGCCACAGAAGGTGAGTTGGCTGGAGTGAGGCTGGGGAGGTCGCTATGACATATCGTACTTAGCAGTTCAAGCTTTCTTCTTAAGGTGATGGAAGTTATTAAGGGTTCTTGATGGGATATAAATGGGTCTTTTAGGGGAACACTCTGGAGGCCCTGTTAGGCAGGAGAATCAATCATCTGACCCCAGTTAGCACCCCCAGGAAAGGGTGTCAGAAACACAGGGGACCAGGTCCCAAGGACCTTGGGGAGGTGGTCAAATACCCAAACACTTATCCTATAAAAAGTTCATCTCATGGGCTAATGAAGAGAGAAATGAAGCCAGAGGTATGTGGCAGAACCACGGACAAGCCCATCCTTAGAGAGAACAAGGGGGGAATGAGGGGCTAATTTAACAGCAACAGTCCCTGCTGTGTCTCACTTTTGAAACTGGCTTGGCTGTCTACACCAACCTCTGTTTGCTGCATCTCCAACACGAGGCAGGGCCCTTCCTGTCTGGGACTGGGCTGGCATTGCTTACGTTTTTCACTTAGGTGGTTGTTATCTAGGAAGATTGATGTCCTGCCTGCCCATCTACTAGGTCAGGTGCTCACTCCACTTTCTACATTGTCCCACAGACATTAAAGGGCCAGAGTGGGGCAGACAGAGGGGCTCACATTCATCAGACACCTGGGCTACCAAGGGAGCCCACTCGACAAGGACCAGAGCTGTGCACATGATGGATATGCACAGGTGTGGGAGTGGAGTCGTGAACCGGTGACAAGTGGGGACAAACACTGACGGGCGGAGGTGGAGTAGCTGAATCAGAGAATGAACGAGTGAATGAGGCCAGGTCACGTAGCGCACAGACAACACAGGGTTAGACTTTGCATGTGCTCCCTGCCCTTTGCACATTGGGGTGTCTGCTTAGGCCCTGTGAGAATCAGGTTGCAAGATGGGAGTCTATGTGCCTTCATGAGAGGGAGATGTGGTGAAGGATGAAGGGTGGGGGCAGGAGAAGGGAGAGAGGGACTTCAATCATGATGCAGGTCTGAAATCTATGAAAGGAGAGAGGGAAGGGAAGATGGAGAAGGAAGAGCCTGAGGCTAGAGCGTGGTTCTGAGGATGTCTGAATCAGGCAGATGGGGAGTCCCTAAACCAAAGCAACTTAGTGTCAGAATCCTGCACTGGGCAGGGCTGTACAGTTATAGTGTCCAAGCTATGGATGCTGGCCATCTGCAGGGCAGCAAGGAAGCAAGTGTGGCCCGAGGTGAGCAAAGAGGGGGACCCAGTGGGCATAGTTGGTGGCGTAGGTGAGCTGTGCCCCCTCAGCAGGCTCTCGGGAAGGGCTTTCTGCATGGGGCATTGCAGTGGCTGCTGGGGTTGGCTGGGGGCTCGCTCCATGCGCTCCTCACTCAGGAATCCAGTCTCTTTGGAGAACCCACTGTCTGAAGTGTTGCAGGTCACTGTGACAGAGGAGAAAGCTGCCCTGGAGGGCTTCACAAGGGTAAAAAAAGGCTGTAGCCCAGAAGAGATGTGTGTAAACTTATTTGGTACCCATTGGCCAGGGCTTGTCTGACTGCAAGAGCTCCGGGAGTGGGAGTCGATCACCAGCCCAGAAGGAGGGGAGCTGGAAATATGTGGCCAGCGCCAGTGCCTACTATAACATATGAAGAGGAGAATGAATGAATGAGTGACTGGAAGAAGAGACGAATCAATGGAATATGGGAAGGAAGGGAGAGGGAATGAGGGAGAGAATATCAAGGAGTAAATGCACAAGTGGATAAATGAATGAGTGAAGTGAATTAACAAATGTGTGAAGGAGTAATGAACGAGTGTGGCATGAAAGATGAGGCAGCATGGGTAGGATGTGTTTGAGAGAGCGGGTAAGAAGTGAGAATGAATGGGCAGAGGAGAGGGCATCATATCTCATTTGCTTTGGGAGGGTAACAAGCAAAGCTCTTCCCTTCTTCCTGTTCTACCTCCCACTAGGCCGAGCTGCATTTGTCCCAGAAATCTCTTCACCCAGTACCCCCTGAATGGTTGCTGCAAAAGCATCTCTCCAGAGGCCACTGGGGTTGGAACACAGGGCCATCAAGGGACAGTCCTTTCGCCCTCTGACAATGGTACACAGTGTTGTACAGCCTGTGAACATGCTCTGGGGCTACTGACGTCCGTGTCCACCTCTTGCGGAGTCCTTCTTGAGAGCACCAGATACTCCTTTTCCCACCTGCTATTACAAAGTGGATAACCCTGTGTAACCAACCCCTTAATCAAGAAACAGAATATGACTGGCATCCCAGAGATCTCAGTACCCCTTTACATTTGGCTTCCTTTTCCCAGTATTAAGTTGTGAGATGTTACCTTGCTGTTGAGTTTAGCTGTGCTTTGTTGCTTCTCATTGTTTTGTAGTATTCCATCACGCATGCCTGCCGCTTTTGCCTTAGAGTGGCGTCGGCACTCAAGGGCCTGTCTACCACTTGGGTGACAACTTCTTGCTGCCTTGTAGCTGCATTCTATTTCTTGCTACATCACTGAGCTCACAGTCAGAAGTCAGTAATCCTTCCACTCCCTCTCCCTGACTGGCTAAAACTAAATCAGTAACACCCACTGGAAATGTGGAGTGAAGCAGAGGGTTACGCGGAGAATGTATCCCCACTTGGGCCTGAAACAAGCTCATGTGGGCTCTATAATCACCGAAGAGGGGGGTGACTTGGGCTCTAGAGTATCTGTGATGGTGCAGCACAGGCATCACCTGGAGGTCAGATTTCCAGGCACTTGGCAGATGTAGGGGTGTGCAGGAGGGAATGAACATGGGGGGTGGTGGGCTGTCACCTGCAGGCAGTAGATACTATGGCCTTGAGCATGCAGATGACCTCAGAGACACTGAGGCAGTCAGATGATTAGGACTTGTGCACGGACAGGATAGAAAGGCAGAGAGAAGTAGCAGGAAGGGGAATGACTGAGGAGCAGACATCCACAGAACTGGGGACCCTGTGTGGCGGTCTGAGCAGGCTGTGGACTCCTGAGGGCAGGGCTCCCTCTCCTCCTTCCCTGTAGCTCTGCCTGGCACAGGGCAGGCCTACAGGTGGATGGCAACATGCAACATCCCTCTCAGTAGGAATATCCTGTAACAGGACTCGCAGGTGAGACGGGGACAATGTTCCTCCTGCCTGCCCACCTGATCAGCCTCCAGGGTCCTACAAGCTGTCAGGCAGCTGCAGGGATTTGACTGCCGCCCCGCAGGGCTCGGGGAAGGAGGCCTAGCTGAGTCCATTAGCTCGGTGCTATTCTCTGGAGAGCATGCAGAGGGATTATCCGCTGCTTTGCCGCCTCCTGACTTCCCAGGACCACCCCTTTGGGACTGGATCCAAGGAAGTGAGTGATCCCATCATTAGGCGTAAGGAGTCAGTAATCCTTCCACTCCTCCCCCCTGAGCCCTGTGTGCACAGGTTTAGCCTTGGGAGGAGGCAGTGGCTGAGAGGGCCAGGCCTGGCTTAAGGCCCGGCTCTGCTCTTGACCCAGAGTGTGGCCTGGGACATCCCCACCCCTTCTGGGCTGTCTGTCCCCACCTGTAAAATCAGTATCCTTTTGTCTGAGAATCCTTCCAGGTCTGGTGTCCTCCAGTGGCATGTGACCAGAGGCAGACCCAGTTCTGTCTCTCAATGGGCCCACAGGGCTCACCCCTATCTGTTCAGCATCCCCTCTCCTTCCCTGATGCTAGGCCTGTGGAGGGGGGCATGATGACCCTGATTTGTCCTCAGCAGAAAATGATGGCTGGGAGAAGTGAGAAATGTCAGTGACCACCTGCCAAGCAGAAATCGGACTGACTAGTGGTCACCCTTTTTGGGGGGGTGGGGAGAATAGGGTAGGAGCGAGGGCCAGCCAAGGAGAAGGGAGCAAGAGAAAGGTGGCTTTTCTGAGATCATAATAAGAACAACAATAGCCACCATTCATTGAGGGCTTGCTTAATCTGCACCAGAACAATACCAAGAGTTTTACATCATATAGCATCTCACTTAATCCTTACTATCAAGGACATGTAACCTAAGGGGGACAGGTAGAACCCCAGGCGCAGGCAATCAGAGGGTTTCTAGTACAAAACTCTACAGAAGATGATGGGGAGAGACTCCATGTCCCCACTGAGTCTCCAGCAGATCCATTCTGGACGTGGGTGTTTCAGACAGTCATGGGGAGATGATCGTGAAACTTCATTAGGTTTGGTGGCTGAGAATATTGACCAAAAGCTCAGGCTTGCAAGAAAAACAGAATTTTCTAAATTTTTCTATAACAATTCAATTTCTATTTCTGTCTTCATTCCACCAAGGTGATAGACCCAGGAACCTATGCATTTATGGCCAGCTTCTTGCTCAGATGTGTGAGTTCTGGGAGCTTCAGATGGGGGGTTGGGGTGGGTGGAACACCAGGTGCTCGTGTGTCCTGGCTTCCACAGACCTGTCTCTTGGGCACCCGGCCCTCAGGTTTGACCCCGCAGGTGGCGCTGGACACTGCTTACATGGTCTGCATGTCCCCTTCAGCCAGGCAGCGTCCTCTGCCCCTCCCTAACTGTCTCGGCACCCATAGAGTCCTTCTGCTGATTCAGCTACCTACTGGGGCATCGAATGTGGTGGAGCTGCCTGAGGCCCCCTCTGCCCACAAATATCTTGCAGTCACTTATTTTCCAGAACGTTGCCTCCTCCCCAGCTCTTCCTTGGCTATGGGGCAAAGGCTTTCCTCTTCTGATCTCATGAAGCTATTTGGGAGTTTTCCTGCCTTCCCAGGGAGGATGTGCAGGGCTCATCTCTCTGGGACATACTGATGCCTCCTTTTATGCCTCTTCCTTCAATCCCCACTTCCACCTCCAGCCCCGACTGCCCATCCTCAAGGAAACCCAGACATGGGAGCAACAATACCTCCTCTTACTCATTGTGTCTCCCCCATATCCATCAGAGACTACCAATCCTTTCTGTTTCCCTATAGGGGTGGCTTTCTGGAAAGAGATGTCTAGTTTCTCTGCTTCTCCCAGCTCCATCCCCTCCCCCATATGCTTAGACAGACCTCCAGGCTATTTAGGATTGAGGGTCTGGGAAAGAAAGAGCATCCTTGGAGACAACTCTATGTGGATAGAGATGGAGGCTCAAGGGGAGGAGCCCTGCTAGCCCGCAGAGACTGAGGAGGGCAGCCCGGGTGTTCTCCAGGTTTCCCTCCCAGGGCGGCTTTCCTGGGGAAGACCCAGATGTCTTCTCACCGCAGCTCTGTTCTGTCCATCCTGGCAGGCTCAGAAAGTGCTGCCAGAAAATCACCAGAAATGCTGCTATAGAGCCCTCAAATGAGCTCTGCTACTACCAAATCTGTTACTAATTTAAGTAGGGCTGTCAGGAGGATATGGGGACCTGGATGTACATGCTGTGGGTCACCAAAGGGAAGTCTGTCACCAAGTGGGTTTCAGAACTACATCCTGCTTCAGCTTTCTCTGGTGCCCGGCTCAGGGGTAAAGTCGTTTGTCCAAGAGCACTCAGCAAAAGTAAGAAAGCAGGATCTGATCGGTCTGGCCCCAAAGCCCACGGGCCTCTCAACAGCCTCGTCTGGGAGGCTTTTCATAGTTCTTAAAACCTGACCTCCTCCTGGAGAAGTCACTCCCATTGTGGAGGCGGGAGAGGACACTTGGTGAATGAGTGCTTTACAGGCAGGAAGTGAACCTATGTCTTCTTTCCACCTTGGCATATAATCTAACATCTCCCTGAGTCTGTCCACCGCATGGATGAGTGAGAATCACCCCAGTTACTGCTGCCACCTGTAATGTGCAGGGCATAGAATCAGGGAAAAGGTGAATCAGACCAGATGTAATACCTGGATGCACCCCCACCCTCATTCCAAGAACCTGCAGAACACGAAGCTCTGAAAAGTGTGTCCATTACACACCACGCACCATGCCTGGCAACCACTGATAGACATGATGGGAACAAAGGGTGGTGTGGCCAGAGAGCCTGGGCTATGCAGGGTCAAATGAGTTTGGGCATGTTTCATTATCATAGGGACTTTTGGGATGTTTCCTTACCCTCCTGGGGCACTCCACTTTGATTTAGTCTTAACTGGCCCCTTCCTTGGCAATACGACGGGCACCCCCTCTTGCCTTCCTCAGGACCCTTTTGGGAAACAAGACTTTGATGCAAAGCATCCCTGGGAAGAATGAACAGGTGAAGGATGCTGGGTCAGCAGGGGCCCAGGGAGGCAACTTCTGGCAAGGAGGCGTGTGTTCTAGGCTCTGAGGGAGGGCAAGGCTTTTGAGATGGGGACACGGGGAGCAGAAGAACAGGGTCTTGCCGAAAAGCTAGAGCCAGCGTTAGAGGGAGGGGCAGTAGAGGGGAGCAGGTGTGATCAGCTCGTGGTGTGCAGCTTGGCTGAGGCTGCTTCGAGTACTTAAGAGGAAGAATCGGCACTTCAGACTGGAGAAGGAGGCAGACCTGCTCTTACGGCTCGGGTCTGATCACAGCAGAATGCAGGGCCTCTGTGCAGGGGTGGCCCTATTTACAGACACCTCTCTACTGACTTCCCGTGGCCCACTGAGTTCAGAAATGAGGATGGAAGCCTGGCGGAGAAAGAACCTCTTTGCAGAGAATCAGGCTCTGGGCCTCTCCTTTGTAGTGGGTAGTTTCCCTCTGAGTGTTCCTTTCTGACAGGTGAGTGGCTTCTTTCTATTCTCTCCAATGTCCTAAGATCCCAAAGAGCCGCCACTTTGCTCAAAAGCCAGGAGAGAAGAAAAGGAAGAAGTACATCTTCCAGATCCTGGAAAACCTGGATGCGTGCAGCCGAGAAAGCAAGATTGTTAATTAAAACTCATCTGGGTTCTTGCCAAGTGGGAGAAAGAGACTTGGGGCCAGGAGCCTCGGCATGGGAGGGAGCGGAGTGGTGGTGGTTATTTATACCCCACTCCTGGCACCGTCTGCCTGTGTTCTTCAGCTCTAGGAAATGCTCCCATCCCCGAGACAGACATCTGATCATTATAATTTCGTGTTTGAAGACAGTTTTAGCCTCCTGCAGACACACATCAAATCTGCATCCGCCGCCCAAGGATGGAGGACATAAAGGTTCTTTAAGAGGGTCGTAGACCTTCCCAGGATGGGAACCAGGCCGCCTCCAGCTTGGCGCCAGGGCAGGCTCCTGCGCTTCTGCTCCCATGGGTCCTGCCCACCCTCACCTCCACTTGGCAGAATCTGCCCAATCTGCCCACCCAGACCTGTCTCTTGCAGGCCCTATGCTGCATCTCCCCTTCATGACTGTCTTGGTACTTTCTTTCTGTGTGGTTTCCCCCCACAGTTGATTTAATTCACTTGATGCTAGATTGTGCTCCCTAGTTGCCGCTTGTATACATAACCAGATATTGAATGGGCTGAACTCGACGGGCCACGAACAGGAAATGGCTTTATTTTCCTCCCTTCGATGCTTTCAAACATGCCCAGCTGGATCCCCCGCCCCCTTGATGGCATCACTGGAGCCTCCCAGTCACATTCAGGGATAGGAAGAGTTTTTCTCTCGATATTAGCAGGTCTGGTCCAGCCCATCTAGAGCCTCTGAGCACAGGCTTCTCCAAGTTTTTCCCTCCCAGCAGCTGGGCCTGAGCATATCTGCGGGTGGAGACCTGCGGTGGCCTGGGGTTGGGTTGTCAACTGTTCTCTCTCTCTTCCTTTATGTTCACCATTACGGGCTGAATTGTGTCCTCCTCAAAAAATGTATGTTGGAGTCCGAACCCCCAGTGCCTCAGAATGTGACCTTAATTAGAAATAGAATCTTTACTGAAGTGATGAAGTTGAGGTCCATAGGGTGGACCCTAATCCAGTATGACATTTCCTTATAGAAAGGGGAAATGTGGGCCCAGTGGCAGACAGGCATGGAGGGAGACGACGTGAAGACCACAGGGAGAGGACAGTCACATGACTGGAGCGATGCCTCTCCAAGCCAGGGAATGCCAATGGTCACCGCCACTACCAGAATCGCAGAAGGCTAGGAAAGATCCCCCTCCAGAGCCATCGGAGAGAGCATGGCCCTGCTGATATCCCGAGTTGGGACTTCGAGCCTCCAGAACTGTGAGATAATGCATTTTCACTGTTGTAAGTCACCCACCATGTGGCTTTTGTCCTGGCAGCTCTAGTAAATGCATGCATCTACTTTCCTCCTTCTGGTTTCTCTAGGGCCAGGCAAAGAGGGCTGGAGGAAATGGGCCTAGTATGTTCACTTGGCTGCTGCTGCCTCAGGTTTCACTTGGCTTTCAAAGTCTCTGTCAAGGCAGGCACCCCAGTGCTGGGTGTTTCCTGGACCTTTTCCTGCAACCTGTGTTGTGGTTCCCCATCACAGGGCTGGAAACTGTTCGCCTTCTACGGCCTCCTTGCAGCCCTGGAGAAGCTCACAGCAAGGTGGGCCTGCAGGCTGCACCAGCTGCCCCAGGCCTGCCCCTGCTCCATCCATTCTCCCATACTGAATTCCAAGGCATGGCAGGCTCCGTCCAACTCTCCCTAAGCATCCCCCAAGCCCAAGGCATGTGTGTTAAATGCTTCCTGAAATATCTGTGTCTGGGGGTGGGTTCAGGATTCGGCAGTGCGTGGGCCCCCACCTATGGAAGGAAGTACTGGTACCCCTCTTGCAGGCACCCCGATCTCTGTAAGAGGTCCTCTGGAGCCCCTGCCACCAACCTGCAGGGGTGCAGGGAGCAGCAGAATCACAGCATAAAGTTCCCTCATGCATTTACCTAAGTACCCTTCCGCTTAAATTGAGTGTATATGGGCTGAGGAGGTAAGGAACAGGCAGTGTAGACACTTCTTATCAAATCCAGAAAGAGGGATTCTGGCAACTTTCACTTGGGCTGTGGGAATACTTGTCACCCTTCGTGCCCGGCCGGGGTCAGGCACAGGGACATAGCAATCATTGCCTGAGTGTTTTGGGGTCAGTCTTTACCCTCTGAGGATGATGGACATGGGGGACTGACACTATGGTGAATGCTGTGGGCTTCTCCAGCAAAGTTTGTTATAGGTGATCCAGGCCATGAATGTCTTTCCAGACGCTTCATGGCTGTTCACTGAATTACACAGGACTATTGCGTAGAAAGAGACCCCAAAGCTCTTGGTAGCCTGTTAGGGTCCTTGAGTCATCTGAGATGATGACTAAGCAGCTTAGCACTTTGAAAAGCCCAGACCTAAATTTCTAGGGGGATTCTTTTTGCCCCCTACACAACTTTCCCACAATATACTGGGCCAAATCCAACTCCACCTAGGACTTTTAAAATTAATTTATTCTTGTGTATTTCACAGTGTGCTGTGGTACAGCCTCAGTGATTCTTAACGTTGACTAATACAACGTTCTGAAGGAAAAAAATTATTGCAGACCTCCAGTATTGACTAAAATTATTTTGATCATATTGTTACTTAAATATATACAAACATAAAAGTAAGTATAAATTCCTTATGCTTTTAGCTCTTACACAGCCATAAAACCAAAACACAATTACAAATTAAATGCAAATAAAACTACAAAACCATTAAAATTCAAATTAATGGCATTAATTTAACGTGACAGATGATGTTTTGCTGAAAGTAAAATAACCAATGTTGGGTTTAATAATAGAAGGACGTGTTCCCATTTCAAGTTCTGCTTGTTATCAACTAGATTGTTTTGATGTTTGAACATGTTGGGCCATCATTCATTACTATCAATATTATTATATTTTTCATGTATTACAATGGACAAACTTTAAAACACAGACCTAGGATTTTTTTTTTTGAGTTGGGGTCTCACTCTGTGACCCAGGCTGGAGTGCAATGGCAAGATCACAGCTTACCGCAGCCTTGATCTCCTGGGCTCAGGTGATCCTTCTACCTCAGCCTCCCAAGTAACTGGGGCTACAGGTGTGTGCCACCACATCTGGCTAATTTTTTGATTTTTTTGTAGAGATAGACTGTCACTATGTGACCCAGGCTGGTCTCAAACTCCTGATCTCAAGCAATCTTCCCACCTCTGCCTCCCAAAGTGCAGGAATTACAGGTGTGAGCCACTATGCCTAGTCTGGACCTAGGATTTTCATGGGCCAATCAACTTAATAGAATGCCCCCAAACACAATAACTTAAAGTTTTAAAAATATATACCACATAACATGACATCTTCCAGCTGCCTAGCCTTTGCTGTTAGTGCCGCCCCTTGCTAACTGCTGCAGATCAAGGTGGCATTCACTCTGGCCCCTGCTTGCAAAGTGTTGACTGAGATTCTGCTGCTTCTGTGTAGCTTGTCTGTGTCCCCTGTACTGATGACTCAATCCTCCCTCCACTTATCTCTATTTGAACAACTGCTAAACCCTTGTTTGTACAGCAGCCCAAAAGTCATTTGGCCTTCGTTTTGCAAAAACATGATGGTAAACCCAAACGCAAATGTAAGCTCTGCATTCCTGAGCCATTATTTGGTGATAATATGATCATCCACACACAACCTCAGTGAGGTCTCACTATTATTCTTCAGTTTTTGAGAAAATATCAAATTGAAAAATATTCTTCTATCACTCGGGATCCCCTCATAGTACATCTGGAGACCCCACTTTGAAATCCCTGGTATAATAAAAAGAAGTCTGGCCTGTTCATTGGAGACTAGGGTTCTAGGGTCCTTCACTGACCCTCTGTGTTCTGTGGACAGGCCCCCCCCCAGACTCCATAAGCTTGTCATCACTAATTGGGGTGCATTTGGGTCATTGTCACACTGATTTTACCTAACCACTCCCTGAGGTCCGTAAGCCTGTCCTCAATGGACAGACATGGAAACTGAGACCTGGGTGCACAGCTAGAGAGTGAGGAGATGAGGGTAGGAGATGGGGTTGCCTGACTCCAGAAGTACCACATGGCAGTGATATGCAGGATGGATACAGCCCCCCACGGCCCTGCCAGGTCTCTCTGCCTCCCCCTGGGGAGTTTCAGTCCCTGGAAGGACTCACGTCTTGGGACCCGTGCCTCCTTACATCCCATGTGATCACAGAGCACAGTCCTGGAGAAGGTGCAAGAATAGCCTTGATTCATCCCATCACACCTCCCCTCCCCCACCAGGACGCCATCAGCCCAGTGCTCAGGTCTGGAGCACACCCGACACCCAAGTGACAAGACAAAGTTTCTCAAGAATTTATTTATTTATTTAGGGTGAACAGATAGATATAGGTCTATAACTCAAACCCCATTATATATATATATATATACATGTGTGTACACATATGCACACACACATATGCACACATATATAAAATATGTGTGTACTTCCTTTGGTGAAAGAGAATGTAATTTCCTGAAATTGGATTTGTGCTGGAAACACAGGATTTGTGGTTGCCTTTCTGAAGCTGAGGCATAGCTCCATTAGGAACAGTCTTCAGACGACAGCTGTCTCCTGGACCCTTGACTGCCAACCTCTTTAATCTTCAGTGTCAGGGAGACCGTAGCTGGGTTCCTCCCTTGGGAAGACTGACTCCACGTCTTATCTCAGAAGCTCCTGGAGACACCATCACTCTTGAGATCCTCCCTCTTTCAGACTTGATGTGTGTGCGTGTGTCTGCAACCCTGACAAACAGAGCAATGACCAAGGTGCCCCAGGATTCTGGCTCTGGTGGGAAAACCTGGTATAGCCCTATGGAACTCTCTTGAATTCCTTCTACTCAAATGTAAGGAGGCGATCTTTAGGGAGGACCTCTTTTAACAACCCATCCCTCCTACTCACGGGTCTTTCGTTTTTAAAAGATGATTTCTTCTAGAGCGAGTATAAGTGATAATGAACTCATTCTTTCATTTTTATGAAACAAAGACATTTATACTTGACCATCAGAGAGTCTAATTGGCATGTGACTCATGCTTATGAGACCTGCAGAGTTGATAGAATGGCAGCTAAAACAAAGACATTTGACATTTCGGTTATTCATGCAGCCTTACTCAGGGCACAGTACAATGATCATTAAGCTGTTTGAAAGAGCGATACTCTGGCCCCTGTGCATAGAATATATGAGTGTCCACCAGGACAACATTGTGTCCCAGGAGAGCTCAGAAACAGGTAGGTGAGTGCAATTCTAGCTACAATGGCTCAAGTGCAAGAAAACGCAATGAGCTGCTGGGTTCCAATGGGGGAGGTCAGTCTTGGTTCTTGAGGGGTTTCTGATCCATGAACAAAGTCAGTTACTTGGTTTTATACAGCCTACTGGTTATATTCCATTTTTAAATGGGCTGCTATGTGCAGGGGATTGATAAGTGACAAAGACTGAACAGGGCCACCATCAGGGAAAATTCTAAGGACACAGTCCTGCTGCCTAGGGGATCTGCGCCGCCCTGCGTTCGATGTTCGAAACACAGTATTCACCGGCCCAAAACAGCCCAGAGATCATACCAATTGTTCCAAGGGCCAAGTAACAAGGACCTCACAAACTGGGGATAGGTGTCCTGGGCCTGGCTTTGAAAGACGACTCTAACACAAACCCTAATCCTGACCCTAACCCTAACCCTAACCCTAACCCTAACCAAAGTGCTGGGATTACAGGCTGAGCCACTGAGCCCAGCCAGGTATGAGTTTTAAGCATCTTTCCCAGTCACTGCATCTAAAACCTCCAGCCTGATGGGCCTCTGGCAGGAGGAGGAGGTCAGAGCTAGGAATCAATTGCCTGAGTTGCAAGTCCTGGCCACCTTGGGGTTGGTGCTGGGGAGAAAGGCTGGCTGCCCTGTTGCTGTGCTCAGCAGAATTTATGAATTGGATCTTGTTGGAGTGAATTCGATTCTCTAGGAAGCAGACTCTGAGAAAGTTGATGGTGCAGAATGCTTGTTAGGAATGCCCTTGGGACAAACTCCATGGGAGAGAGGAAGGGGGACAGGATGGGGCAGAGGAGAAGCTGGGCTGCAACTCAGCCTTGATGATGGCCTTGGCTGATGCTGCAGAAGTACTGGAGCTCAGCTAGCCTTCTAGCATCATCCCACATGGGGTTCAGACAGCTGGGCTCCTGCACCTCACCCCCTTCAGTCATGGACGTAAGCCATCCAGGGGAGATCGTGGGCAAGGAGGCTCTCTGACACTCAGGAAAGCCCAAGGGACTGACAGCTAATGATTGCACTCCTAGTAGCTGAGACTAAGAGTCCTTCCCAGAAGGCAGCTGTGGGTAGTACCCATTTACAACCCCCACGGTGCTACAGCAGGGAGTCCTGTACCCGGCAGCCTTGGAAAGTAATGAATGTCCTCATGAAACAGGAAACCCATCCAGAGGGATGGGTTTAGGTTAAGTTCAAGTCAGATCACAGAAAGCAGCCAGGGGTCTGAGGATAGGATCAACCCCCAAAGGAATGGTAGGGGGCAGCAAGGACCAAGCAAGACCCCAGGCAGGCTGGATGGGACTCTGGGGAGGGCTGAGGATGAGCAAAGAAAAAATGAATTGTTATTTTTCCCTCTACGTGGCTGACTTAAGGACTGCACACACCAAAGCTGGGCAGGGAGCTTCATTGTTGGGGCACAATGGAGATGACTGGAGATGACTCCAGTTCCCTCTCCCTATGGGTGGGTGGAGTCAGGCTCAGACTCTTTCCTGCCCCTGGTCTGGCCTGGTCACCATTAAGGTTTGTTTTAGGATTCAAACGAGATGAAACATGCAAAGTGCTTAGCATGTCTGTGTTGGTGGCAGTAATAACTTCCATGATTCTATGAAGCAGGTGAGCTCGGCAGGGTGGGGACACGAACACCTCAGGGGGTGTATTCATCAGACACCTTCTAGAATTTGCTGATTGGGCTCCTGAGACACTTAGGAGGGACACACCTTACGTGTGGGACAAAGATGACTTGTGATCTTATTTCCAGGGCCAAAAAGATCTCTGACATACTCTTCTCTGCCCCCCCTGATACTGATATGAAAACCACAGATATTCCCAGCCATTTTTCATCTATCTATCCAACAAAATTTACCAAGGGCATTTTATGGGCCTGTGATTCTTCTGTGCAAAGTAAATAGTCATGACAAAATAGACCTGCCTCCACATAAGGCTTGTATTTTAACTGGGGAGAGATAAGTGTGCAGCATGTGTGCTGGTGCTAAATGCCATGAAGAAAAATTAATAAAGAGAGGAGAATAGGGAGTGCAGTGTGGTGGGCCGGGTTTGCAAATTCAAAAGTGAGGCCAGGAAAGGGGCCCTGGGAGGAAATGACATGTGAACGGGGACCTGAAGGCAGGGAGGGAGGTGCTCTGCCGATGTCTAGGGTGAGAGCCCCATGGGCAGATCAAGGGACACGGGCACCGGCCTTGAGTTGGGAGCAGCCTGGCATGTCCCAGGAGGGAGGAGCTGAGCCAGGGAGAGCGGCGAGGCTTTGACTCGGTCTGCATGAGCAGGTGATGCCTCTGGGAGTCTGCGTGGAGGAATGGCAGGGTCAGACTTCTGTTCTAAAGTGATGCACGGCTCAGGGTGGAGAGTGGAGCAAAGGGCTGAGGGTGGAAGCAGGGACAGTGGTGGTAGCCCCGGGAGGAGAGGTGGAAGTGTGGACAAAGTGGCAGAGGAATCAAGGCGTCCAGGCTGGGACGCTGAGTCTGTTTCCCAGGTGCAGGCCACAGGGTGTGGTGAAGGGCTGGATGTGAGCTTTGAGAGAATCAGAGGATTCAGGGTGATTCTGAAGTCTTTGTCCCATAGGATGGTCAGGCTCCAGTGGCCTTGGAGCAGTACTTTTTGGATACTTTCAGCTTGAAGTGTCTTTGGGGCACCATGTGTATACAAGAATCTGGAGTTCAAGTCCAGACTGGTGAGGCATATTTCCAAGTCCTGGTAGTACCGGGGACCCTCACAGCTATGACAATGGAGGGGATCCCCTTGGGCGGTGTGGTCCAGCATGGCAGCCACCAGCCACACCTGGTTCCTGAGCTCTTGAAATGGGGCTGGTGAGCATGGAGATCTGCCAAAAGAATCAAGTGCACACGGGGTGGAAGGTTTAGGAAAAAGAAATGTAAAATGTCCCATTGATAATTTTCATATTGCTTATATGTTGTAATGATAATACTTTGGTTATATTGAGTTAGATAAAATCTATTATTAAATTCAATTTCACTTGTCTTTTGGTACTTTTTAAATGCAGCTACTAGACAATGTAAGTTGTGGATCACGTTGTGTCTCCACTGGACAGAGAGGGCCCAGGGAGTGAAGAGGTCCTAGGGCCGAGCCCTGTCAGTACCCAACATTTAGAGATCAGAGGGATTTAGCAGAAGAGATTGGGAACAGAAGGAGGAGAAGGAGGAAGGGAATGAAGGGGAAGGGGGAAGAAGGAGGAGAGGGTGAGGGAGGAGGGGAGGGAAGAGGGGAAGGAGAAGAGGAAGGAGAGGAGAAGCAGGGAGGGGGAGGAAGAGGAGGGGAAGGAAGAGGAGAGGGAAGAGAAGAGGCAAGAGCGAGTGGGGTCCCCCACCAAGGGAAGACCACGTTTAAAGAGGGGACTGATTCCCTGTATCAGATAACTGCTACCTGTCTTGCACAGAGCGGACTCAAAATGGAGTATGGCTTTGAACAAAGTGAGGGTCACTAGTGACCTTGAGAGGACTGTTTGGAGCTGTGAGGGGGTGAGAAAGCCTGATGGGAGAATGAGGGGAGGACAACTGGAGACAGGGCACATAGACATCCCTTTGTAGGAGTCGTGCTATCCCTGGAGAGCAGAGACTTTGAGATGATCGCTGGAGGGGAAGGTGGGGTAAAGAGAAGTTGGATCGTCAGCAAAATGTCGACAGGAAGCATTTATGTGCGCTTTCCACAGACAGACATTGTTCTAAGTACTTCCTACATATTAACTTATTTCATCTGCCGAGAACATTATGAGGTAGTTACTATTTGGTTTGCCAGTTTACAGATGAGGACACTGAGGCACAGAGAGGTTAGGTGACTTGCTTAGGGTCACATAGCAGTTAAGGGGCAGAGACAGGATTTGAACCTTGGCATTACAACTCCGAGACTGTGCTTTCACCTCCATACTATCTGCTCTTTACACTTGATCAGAATTCAAGGAGAGAGGAGAATTGATGATATGGGCTAACCAGAGGAGGACTGCTAGAGTTATGTCCTTGAGAGAGGTAAGCTGGGATGGGGTCAAGGGGCGAGTGGAGGAAGCAGCCACAGCTGGGAGCACAGACAGTTCACAGAGGACGACGCTGCAGGCTGGTGGGTAAGTTCCCAAGACCAGCACGGCCCTTCACCAAGGAAGAGGGTGCTGGCGGTTTACCGGGGAGATGACCAGTGAGCCAAGGGGGCTCTGAGGCACTCTTAGGTGGCATGGAGCCCACTTGAGACTTGAGGGCATGAGGTTAGGGTATAGTTTGCTCCACTCCAGCTTCTCCTTGGTGTTTACAATGGGGTCCCCATACCTGTGCCCCAGGGCTAGTCTCAGACTCATTGTGGCCTGGCCCTGAGGAGACATCCCGGGGCCACCCTGGGCTCAGAGGGTGCCAGGCAAGTGGAATAGCTCAGAGGAAGGGCCATGAAATGGGCGAAGGGAGGCCACCATGTGAGGACGGTCTGCTGTCAGCTGAGGAAGCTGGCCTGGGATGGGAAAACCTCCCGCCTGGCCTCCTGAAGGCTGCTGGGGCTGGTCTACTGTAGAGGCCAAGGGCAGGATCAAACATCAAGCAGCAGGGCCTCCCGGGTTTGGAAGGGGCCCACAGTGGGCCTTTGAATCCTCCCTCGGGGTCAGGGCACCCAGTGCCTGGGCCCCCGTGCTCACCAATAAACTGTGTGGGCAGGCCTCCAATTATGGAAGCGTAGCCAACCAAATCAACTTTCAGATAAATTATTTATGCTGCAGCCTGCGAGGGAGGGAGCCTGACTGCACCAGTAACGTGTTCATTTTAATAAAACGCCTGCAAAGTTGCAGTGGGCCGGGTGGGGGGAGATGATTAGACTAGAAAAAGGTTGCTGTAAATAACACACAAGCAGGGCATTTTTGTTTCTTTTTAGACTGTTTTTCGTATCATGCTTTATGCAACAGAAGAGAGCATAATACAACGTCTATGAAATGTTAATAAGGGTTATTTGCTAGTCACCTAGGTGGGGGGTTTGAAGAAAGAGCTGGGCTGGGGGCAAGAGAGGGGGCGTGGAAGATTGGGTTCCATGCAAATCAGACCTCAGGCAGTCTGGAAGGCGAACGGTAGCTGAGCTGCAGGCACAGCGTCACAGTGGAAGAGGACAAGGAGCCACACGCCTTATGGGCCGGGGTGCTCAGAAGCGAGGTGGTGGACCTGGCTGGGAGGGAGAGGTCCCTGGGGGAAAGCAGGGCAGCCCCAGACAGAGGGTAGGTTGGGGGACTGGGGTATCCCTCTACCCTGAAATTGAGGGAACCATGGCAAGCCAGGTGAGACATCTCTGCCTCCCATTCCCCACCCATGGGAAAATCAGGCAGAAATGAGAGCCCAGCCTGATTCCCTGGGAAATTAGGTGCTATCTACTGGGGGAAGGGAGGGAGACTACTTCTTTCACAGTTGATGGTTGCTTGGGTTTCAGTGATGTGAGTGACAGAGGGCCCTCTCTCACACTCTGGATGCGTGGCCCAAAGCACAACTGGCCTTCCTTGACTCAAGGCAGCATTCTGGGGTCAGGGAGGCACTCAGCAAATTATCCCCATGGGGTGCTCACAGCTGGCTTCTCCCACCTCAGCCCCACTGTGAGAACACACTACTATGAAAAACAGGAAGCACTGCCTGGGATGGATTTTAGGTTCTCAGGTCATTTATTCGCCGTGATACACCTTGACTTCCCTCTGTTTTCCTCTGTAGTCACCACTTTGAGGCCAGGCAATCAGGCAAGGCCTCTTAGAAGAGGTGGTGATTGTGCTGGGCTTTGAAGAACAGAAAGGATTTCAACAGGGATGGAAGGAGATTCTTGCCACTTCAGGGAAGAGCAGAGATAAGAGGATATGAGTGAGACATGGACCCTTCTGTGTTGTGGGCTGATTTATACATTCCTGTATTCCCATGACCCAAAGCTGTTGCACTGTGTAACCCAAGCAGGCTCCTGTGTGAAAGGCAAGGGAACTCCCTGGAGTTGTGTAGTGTACAACCTGAACATCTGAACATGGCAGCCTTACCTGATACGTTACATGGACATGATATATACCTAATATATATTATTTTGAATGAATAAATAAATAATAGGTGTGAAGAACAATTTGTTGAAGAGCAATTTGTTGAAGAACAACAGCAACCAAAATATCTTTACATAGCTGTGTCTTTTAACTGTTGTCAGGCAGTTAATTCTGTCAGTTGCCAGTGACAGAATCCTAACTCAAGTTGGCTTCAGACACAAGAGAATGTGTTATTTCAAGTAACTTAAAAATCTAGGTCCCGGAGGTACAGTCAACTTCAGGCATGGCTGGGAACAGGGACCCATAGGATACTGGTAAAAATCTGTTTTTCTCCATCTCTAGACCCTGCCTGCCTTTGTGATAGTTTCATTTTCAGGCAAGATCTCCCATGAGGTGGCAAACATGGCCTCCAGCAGCCCGGGGCTTGCTTCCCCAGGTTAGGAAACTTGGCAGTAAAAACAGCCTCTTTCCCTATGATTCCAGCAGAAGTTCTGGCTTGAGGGTCATTGGATCACTATGAGTGACACACCCACCTGTGTGGACCAATCCGAGGCGGGTGTCAAGGGGCAATGCACTGATTGTGTGTGGGGGGGAGGGGTGGAGTGTCCCCAAATCACATGAACTCAGTCAAGGGTGTGTTTTTTAAAGGAGAAAGGGGCTCTATTACCAGAAGCGGAGAGAATGGATGTTGGGCCGGAAAGACAACAGATGTCTGCTTCTGCAGCAGAATGCTTTGGTCAGATACAGTCTTCCTTGGAAGCCAGACATGCAAATACAATAGAAACAAGGTGGCCCTGGGGATGCCAGGGTGGGGAGGGGATGTTCTGGGACATCAGTGTTTTCCAAACACAGCCTGTGCATTTGTAATGTCACATTTTTGAAGGCTCCTTACCCTCACTTGATAACATATGCCCTTCTCTTATTCACGTGCCCCATTACCATCAGTTAAGTGTGAATTAAGTACTAATTTAAAGGCCGTCTTCCCACATAGTTCTTCCTATTTTTCTTCTTCCTTGGCACAGTATCCTCTAAAGGGTATTCCACAGACATTGTTCTTTTTGAAATCCTCTGAAACACTTGGCATGGTCAGGTATGTTTAGAAACGATTCATATTGTTCTTCTCTTGAAACACTAAGAAGTACAGTAATATTTTAAGGGCTCTGAAAAGTTCTGCAGTCACCTATTGAGCTTCCTTCACCTCAGGGTTTCCCTAAAACAATCATCCACAGGACCTGCTTTTCTCTTCACTTAACACTAAAGGACTTGAAATTTTCTGGGAGACATTGCCAGAGGATGTTGCACCTGGCATGCTTCTTCATGCTCACTGGTTTGTGGATGTTTGGCATAGTACTTCCTTCTTCTGGACTGGAGTCTTCTCTGGGCATCCAGATGTTCACCAGGCCTGGAAATGGGGTTTCGATTGAACAAGAAATTGCCGAGTGTGGGAGTAAACACTGCTCCCTTGGAAGTAAAGGGTGCACTTCTGACATGTGCAGGTTCTCCTCAGCCCTGGCCCGGCTGCCACTGGTGCCTGGGACTGGCTGGCCAATGCTTAAATTTCTGGTTGGTGGAAGAGGCCAGCTCATGGGTGACTCGGAAGAGAGGCTCTTTTCCAAACAGCAGAAGGTTGTTGCAAAACCTGCACTGTTCTCATCAGAATAAGGTGGACAGGGTCTGAGGCAGTGCCCATGGGTGACTGTCTGTCCCTTGTGATGGGGTAATGGTGAATAACAAAACCACCAAATTAGCAACAGTACCCCCTTCCCTGTTTTCTGTTCCTTCCTGATATGTAGCCTTTAATTACCATAGTTACAGAAACTGCATTTTTTTTAGTTGCATTACATATATAAACCCCCTGCTTGCTTTGCTCGGGACCAAGAGTTTTCATTGGCTATTGCCCTCTCTTGGTCGCCAGCTGATTAAAGGCTCAGTATTTAATCTCCTACATGTTGGCATTTTATTTCTTGCACCCTGGTCATAATAGTGGGGCTGGCTCTTGGGTCTTAAGTTGCAAGCTCCAGTATTTCTCAGGGAGGTCCTTGCTTGTAAAGGACAGTTTGTACTCCACAGGGTCCTGGGACATGGCTGCTGCCAGGGATACCTCTGTGGGGTGGGGATAGAAGAAACAGGCTGGCATAACTCTTCTCCCTGGGGAGGAAGGACATTTAGTGTGGGCCGTATGTATCGAGGAGAACCCCTGATACAGTGGGCAGTATGATGGATTGAAAGGAGTGCAGATGCCTGGCTGCAGGGCTGTCTCTGTCATTGACCAGCCCATGACTTACCCTCTCTGGACTCAGTAGCCTCAGCCTTGAAACGGAGGTCATCGTTTCCCCCACTGAGGCAGGCTAGCTAATTTAGGCATAGAGGGGAATGGAACATTATACTGAGCCAGATTTGTTAGAGGTTAGAGAACTCCCTGGTGATTTGTAACTGACATAAAACTGACTTTTAAAAAAAACTATATAAAAGCTAGCATTCCCTACCCTCCAGTGCATCTCCCTTCTGGAGATCACCTGTGCTTCCCTGTTTCCAGTGTGTACTTTCAGTTCAAATTAAAGCTCTTTCCTTTATTTTCTGTGACTCACCCTTGAATTCTTTCCTGCAATGGAGTCAACAGCCTGGTCAAGGACTGCACTTCTTAGAAAGAGACTTCCAACTCTGTAAGGAGTCAGCTGCAGCAGCTGGGTCTGACTGGGAAGTGCTGTGTCTCTCTCCCTGAGGCGATCCTCCCCAAGCCACTACTGTAACCCTGGTTGTTTGAGGGAGTGTGTGTGAGTGATTTGCATGTGTGAAGAGCTACTGTCCTTGGCCATGCCTGAACCCTGAGCTCTGTCTTCTGGAAGGGAAGAATTAGGAAACAGAGCTAGGGGTTGATCCATTGCCCAGAGAAGTGATTCCAAAGGGATGGGCTTGGCAGGTCGCTGCGTCAGCTCTGCCTGGACCAGAGTTTCGGGAACTAATAAACGGGGGCTGGAGAGGTTAATAAGGGATGAACCTGGCTGGTTTTGGTGGGGACATGCTGGAAAGCAAGTCAGGGACCCCAGCTGTGACTGAGTTGTCACTCTGTTGTGTCTCACTTTCCTCATCTGTGAAATGGGTGAGATATAATGAAGCTTGTGGGGTTATTTGTGGCAATATCACCCATGATGCTTAGATGAAGAGACTCAGAATGTGGGGATGTCTGTCAAGTGGGAAGCCTATGATTTGCAATTCCATCAGGCCTGGTTTCCTATCCCAGCCCATCCACTTTCCAGCTGTGTGACTTTAGGCAACGTATCCATCCTCTCTGAACTTTTGTGTTCCCATCTTTAAAATGGTGCCAGTCTCATAGATTTATTGTGAACGTTGAAGGAGAGCCAGTGAGTAATGGGGCTCATGGAACCTTGGATGCATGCCAGGCATGATAGGTAGAGTCATCTGGACCACATACCCCTGCACTCTGTGTCCCCTGCCAGCCAGTCAGCTTCGAGTGAGCCAACCTCATGCACCACAGGAAGATGTAATTGGCCCCTGGTTCAATCCAGGTCAAACCCTTTGATAGTACACTCTAGTGCAAACTACCCATGGACAAAGAGTCGTCCGAGTGGGGCCACAGCTGCCAACTTCTCAGTCGTGTCCTTTGCAACGTCACCTAGCCATAGCCAGAGAGAGGCACTCGCTTAGTCCCCTGCAGATAACAAAGGGATCTGGTTTCATAAGGTTGCAGAAGGGTGGGCAGGGAGTCTGAGGCTCGTTCTACCTCTAACTGCCTGTGTGGGCTTGGGCATGGATCTTGCCTTATCTGGGCCTCAGTTTCCTCTTTTGGAAGCCCAGGGCTTTGGACATGATGACCTATTGCTTCCCCCTTCAGTTCCGGAATCTGAAGTTGGGTCTATGATTACAAGAGAGGGAAGGAAGGGGCAGTTGGATGGACAGTCTGAAGGCCTGAGATTCTGATCCCAGCTCTGTGACCTTGGGCGTTTATTCATGAACTTTCACCTGGGCCAGGTACTGGGGATATGCAAGAGGACGCGTCCGGATCCGTGGGTATAGCATCAATTAATCCAGTGAGGGGAAGAGATGAGCAAATGATGGCTCTGTAGAATATAGGGGCATGTCAGGAGGCAGCAGGAGGGCCATGTGAACACAGATGCCTAAAAGGCTTCATGGAAGAACTTCCGGTGAGCCGAGTCCTGGAGGAGAAGGAAGAGGGGTGGGCCAGAGGAAGGTGGCCCAGGCGGCGGGCACAGCACGTGCGGAGGCATGAAGCTGTGGATGGGCCCAGTGTGTATCCTAATCTGCTCCTGGGGCCCCAGGAGCTCCTTCCTGGTCTTATATTGCTTGGCAGAAGAATTGATGGGAGTCGGGGATGGGGTGCTCCCCAGTCCTGAGCTGACAGGAGGTGTGATATGGCAGCTTAGAGGAGGGTTCTGGGACCAGAGGTCCTGAACCTGAATCCCAGTCCTGTGAATGTCTGGCTGCCAGCCCTGAGCACATCATGTCACCTCGCTGTGCCTTCGTGTTCTCACCAGGCAGTTGGGGATGGTGGTGATCTCTGATTTATGGGACTGAATAAATTGATGCTTGCAGAGCACTTAGAGTAGTCTCTGGCAGGTAGTAGGTGCTCAGTGAACACTGGCTGCCCCTGCCCTGTCCCCCTTTTTAAGATGAAGGAAGATCAGAGGGAGGCAGTCAGCTTGTCTGTTATGCAGTTTGTGTGCCTGGCTGTCCAGCCTTGTCCTCCCGCCCTCTCTCCCTCCTTCCTTCTTCCTTCACGGCCTCTCTCATTCTTCCCCTCCCTTCTTCTCTCCCTCCCTTCCCTCTCCTGCTAACTCTTGCCCCTCATCCCCCTCACCCAGAGCTAAGCCCCAAAGGGCCTCCCAATGCCTGGGCCCTGGGTGCAAAGCACATTGCTCTGATCAGACCACAGCCTGACATCCTGAGTGAGTCCACTGGCCTCCAGCCTCTAGGTCTGTGCTGAGCCTGGGCTTTGCACTACCCCCCTCTCTCTCCTGCCCCTGCCTCATGCCTGCCCCGGGACTCAGAGCCACTACAGGAGGGAAAGCAGCACCTGCGATCTGTCTTCTGAGACAAGCTGCTTCCAGGCTTCCTCCCAGGGCAGACAAAAGTCTGTCCCTTCCCACCGATGTCCATTGCCGAAATGAATGGCTCTCCAACGGCCCAGAGTAGCTCCAGAACCTCCCGACTGTGAGCTTCCTGGGAGGCTCTGGGGGGCTGGTTTCTGAGCCCGGTGATGACAACCTCTTCTCCCTCCTCCACGGAGAGCAGAGAACAATAGCCGACTCTAAACCTGCAAGCCAGACTGAGAGCCTGCACTAATGAGTGCGCGGGTTTCCCTGCCCTCAGAAACCAGCCACTGGCTCCTGGGCACTCACGGTGGGATGATTGAAAGCCCAGTAGGGGTCCCAGCCCTTCCCCCAACCCCCACTCTCTTTTTTGTGTGTGTTGTCTGCATCACTGCCCAGACCAATCTATCTCCTCATGCTGAATTTTTTTTAAGCCAAATTGGAAAAAAATTGGAAGTCGCTTGCATGCTATTCCCCCTGGGCTCCAAATAGGCCTTCCAGTTAGGGGAACAAAATATACTCTTTTAATTTATAATAATAATAATAATTATCATTATCCATAACAGTAACAATGCCAATAATCTCACACATGGGGTAGGTAGGTGGCTATAAGCACATAAAGTGCTTTTCCAGCTGTGATTTCATTTGGGCCTCACCCCCCTGTGAACCTGCCCCTTGCCTCCCTTGTCTGTAATCTGAGGAGGCCAATTGCTTGGTGACTCCCAGCTGGGGTGGGGAGGCTGGCCTCAGGCTCCCGGGTCCTGCTTTTCCCATGTCCTCCCGAAGGGATCACATTAACAACACATTTTTCAGCAGACATGGCGGAGCACCTGTTCAGGGACAGGCTTTGGGGAGATCAGACGGAGGAGACAGGTCTCTGCACTCACTGGGCTCTGGTCAGATAGCAGAGACTGCCCCCTCCGCCAGATCATCTCAACCCCACACAGTGAAGGCTACGCCTGGCTCTTGGGAGAGACCCTGAGCTCGGAAGTCTTCTGGATAAAGGTGGGTCTCACTGCAGATATCTCAGGGTCTTTCAACTTGCCATTAAATTGTAACTTATGTATGGGAAAACACATTGAGCAAAAGGTCACAGCTCCATGAATTTCCTCAAACTGAGCACACCCATATAACCAGCCCCATACTAAGAAACAGAAACCCCCCGTGTCCCCAAACAGGATGACCACCACCCCTACTTCTGACAGCACAGATTAACGCTGCTTCTTTTTGAATTTTATGGAGTCACACGCTCACAATCTTTTGTACCTGGCTTCTTTCATTTGGTATTATAGGTGTGACATTCATCAACAGCGTATGCCATTGTCGTTGGGCATTTCCATTGCTCTATTCTATTTCACTGTATGAAGACACTGAAAGGTGTGCATCTGTTTGTCATGGATGAACATTTGGGCAGTTTCAAGTATTATGAATAAATTTGTTGTGACCATTCTTGTACTTTTTTAAATTTTAAAGATGTGAGTGGGGTACAATTCAGGGTTAGATATATAAATCGACATTGTACAGGTAAAGTTTGGGTCTCCCTTTGGTCCCTACTGCATTCTTGTACTTTATACTTTTTTTTTTTTTTTTTCAGCTGTGACCACATGTCTAATAAGCATGCATTTCAGAGTGGAAACATTGTATGTAAAGATGCAGCTTTAGATGGTTTTCCAAAATGGTGGAACCAATACATACGGCTGGTTTTTAGGACAATCAGATCTATGCAGCAAGGTCTTCAATTCCATACATGTGCTAGGATCAGGTTCTGGACTTTTATTTGTTATAGACTTTTTGATCATCTAATGGAAGCTGAAGAATTTTCCCCTGGAAATAAACTCACAATTTTGCATCTGATTTCAGTCAGTTCATGGACCCAACTAGGCCCAAGGATCCCTGTAAGATCTCCTGTTCTGAGCTCTGAATTCTAAGGTATGGTGTCCACATTTTTATTCTGGACTGGATGGAAAACTTAGAGCTTAACAGGGCATCTGCAAAGCAGGGGCACCAAAAGCAAAACAAACAATTTTAGAAAAAAACCAAAGTGTTTTTGAGATAATGTTATAATTTCACAAAAAGCATTGAAGCAGTCTTCAAAGGAAAAATCACAATATTGCAGGTCATCCTTGTACATATAAAACAGATTGGAGTTAATTTCACATTCCGTCACCCATGGGAGGTGTACAGTTTCAAGGCCTAGGGCCATAATTCTTCCCTCCCCTCAAGTCCTCCCACACCCCCAGCTTTGGTGACCTGATCAATAATCTCATAAATTGCATCTGATGAATGATTATCCCATGCTGCACTAGAGCATCTGTGAGATGAGGACTCCCTGGCTGCTAAGGGTGCCCTGTCTCATGGGATCTTTACCACACCCCAAAAGGTACCTGAGCTGTGTCACTAAGCCCATGGCTAGCACAGCCCATGGTAAGGGAAATGAGGGCTGAGCTGTCAGTCAGAGAGAAACCCCATGCAAGTGACTGGCAACAGGGACTGGGCTTCTGGCCTAAGAGCAGGGCTGTAGTGGGAGCGGGAGTGAAGACCTCCCCATCTTTCTGCAACAGGACACCGATGAGGAGGGAGTTCACTGAAGGGTGTGTAGGATCGAAGGGCAGAAACTCTGGAAGATGGGTTTCTGCTTGATCGAAGAAAGAATGTCCAAGGGTTCAACTGCCTAATGGCGGAAGTCAGGTATCTGAGGGGTAGTGAGCTCCTTGTCCCCGAAGGCATGTAAGCTGATGCTGGATGATGATTTGACAGGGATTGAGCGATCTAAGTTTCCTTCCACTCTGAGGTTTGCTGCTCTCGGAATCTAGGCCCTCTGACCCCCGCTGGGTGCTCTTCCTGCCTCACTGCTGACCTGAAGGAGCTCGGGTCCCACACTTCTCTGACCTAGCCTGTGCAGCAGACAGGAGCCTGCATAAAATAACCTGAGCTGCAATCAGATTGACAGAGTGTATCTGCAGAAAGTATTCTAAATCTCCCAGCAGCTGTGACCCATGCAAGCGGGTCTCTGTGGATTCAGGCAAATATTTTTCATTTCATAAAATGTGGCACAATATCATCTCTGTGTTCTTTGAAAAACCAGCAAGGGGGAGGAAGTATTAACTCAATGGCCTTGTTCTCTGACGGCTGGCTGGTGCTGGCCTTGGTAGTTTTCTGCAGTGTGTTGAGGCCTCCCACCCTGCTGGGCCCCACCATGGGGAAGAGAGCTGGAAGAACCCATTGCTGCTGGAAGAGGAGGGTAGAGGCTCCTGGCCACCTGAAGGTTTAAATGATGTGCAGATTGTCACTGGGGCCCCAGGGCAGAAGAACGCTGTCTAGCTCCCACTTCTACTGTGTTGTGGAATTTTGTCATGTTCCCGTTGGCTATGGCCCCTCCCTCATCACCCCTCCCTCTCTTTTCTGCCTTAATCAGGTGCTCACCCTTATCGCCTGGACTAGTGCAGTAGACTCTTCCCTGCGCTCATTTCATCTCCTCCAGTCTCTCCTCACTCTGAGCCAAGAATGCTACGTGCTTGGCATGGGTACCAGGGCACCCCCTCCCTTGCCCCTATAGACTTCACCATCAGTCTCACGATTCCTCTCAGACGGCCTCTGGTGAATGATTAATCTATCTGAGTGGGCAGTGATGGAGAAACTGATTTGCCAAGTGTAACTCCATGCTTTAGACAGAGCGCCCGTTCAAAGAATAGAACAGAGCTCACATTACATCATCCCTTCCTGCCTCCCCACCTCCCACTCCCCATCAAGAGCACGCACAAAAATAGCTTTCCAAGTTTCTTATCGTGCTTCGTGGTGAGGGCCACGCTCAGCAGCGTGGCGCGGGAAGCCTGTCTCGACTTGATCCGGTTCTGGAATCCCGTCCTGCACACAGTTTTCCTATGCTTGCCCTGTTTTCACTTGGAAGATGTGAAGAACGGTGGCACCCATCCCATCTGACCGGCCCGTGCTTCAGATTGCAAAGGCACCCTGTGCCGTCCCACCTTGGATGGATTACTGAGGCAGTGCCTGTGACCTGAAACAGCTGTCCCGCATTTCTCCAGTGTCCAGTGATGACTTGGGTTGGCATGATGACCTTTTCAGCTTTCAGTGCTGCTGTCTGTGTGGACCTTGCAGATCCTGAGATAGGCTCCTTAGCCTCAGGGCTTGTGATAAGTGTCCAGTTCCTGGCCCTGCCCTGGATAGAAGGTTGTTGTAGGTGGGCTCAGTGGTCTAGGAGCCCAAGAAGGCCCTAATAGTACACCCCTCTCTGCCGATCCAGTTCAGCTGCAAAGTCCAGATAATACTAAGTCCCTTACCTGGGAGCTTGAGCAGAAATACCACTTTGTATTTAATAGAGCCACTGCGGTCAGGTTGGAAACCTGCAGATGTGAGAACAGCTCTGGCGTTTCATCATGTACGGATACCTCTTGTTAGGATGTCATTAGCTGCCACATTTGCACATTTGGATTGGGGCAGGCTTTCTGACGATGGGGACCCTGGAAAGACCAGCAGGGCTGTAAAGACCCCTGCATATCCTTTAGTCCTGAGGAGCCCCACAGGAGTCGGTGATAAGGGCATCACTGGAGCCCTTAACGTGATAAGTGCACGACGACGCCCTTGCCTGGTTGCTCGGTCCCCAAAGCCCTGGGCATCTCCGTGGCTCTGCTTTCTCTCTTCCTCCTATCAAGCCCAACCTAACCCTGTCAGTTCCTCTTCCCCAGAGGATCTGCTGTTGGTCTTCTTCTCCTCTTTTCATGGGTGCCACCTTGTAACCAGCTCACAGCACCAGTGTCCTCACTGGATGTCCTGGCCGGAGCTTCCTGTATTCAGGCTCCACACAGTCGCTCGATGAACTCTTCACACAGGGTTCAGATTGCACATCGCCTGCAACTCTGTCCAGTGGTTTCTCATGAAACCAGGAAGGAAGTCCAGATGTCTTCTGGCAAGGCCTACATCCACGCCCCAGTGTGGCTCCTATACCCCACCACTCTGCCCTGTCCATCTGTTCTGGACACTCAGTGCTCCCCTTCCTGGGCATCCTGTTTATTCTTCTCTGGGCTGGCCCACACGCCTCCCAGATCTCATGTGGCTGGTTCCTTGCTGTCGTCAGGAGAAGCCTGGGTAGGTGTCCCGATACCAGTTATGTGTACACGTGCATGCGTGCCTGGGCATGTGCCTATGGGATTGGGGGTGGGGGAAGAGCAGCAGATGGTGAGGATGGAGAGGGAATCTAGGGAGCTCCACCTGGGGAGGACACACACGGCAGACACCCCGTGATGACAAGGCCATGTAGAAAGGCAGCCAACTCCCATCCTGCCACTAAAAGGTTGTGGAACCCCACCACTGGCTTACCCCTTTGAACCTCAGCATCTTCAACTAGAAACATTCTACTTGCATCAGTTCTTCAGGGCTGTCGTGAAGGCAAGTGATAACTTAGATGATGCCTCTGGGGCGGTGCCTGGCACAGCATCAGGACTTAATAAGTAGTCATGTTTTAATTTCAAATATAAATCAATATAACAGACATGAGCTGGGAGGCGGAAGATGAGCACTCATGTTGCTGACTAGCTGTGTGACCCTGTGTAGTCAGCTGTCCCTCTTTGACGTCAGGAGCCAACATCCCACAATTTGGAGGGAACTGCTGTGTTTCCTCCCATTGAACCCTTCTGGTGAGTGGGGTCAGACCAGTTCTCAGGTCACAAGGGGACCCCAGAAGACTGGGAATTGAATGCCAGACTTAGGCTGGGGGAAGCTGACAATCTCATGCGTGGTGCCAGAATTTTATATGTATGTTAGCTCAAATCCCTAAGACAATCCTCCCTATGAGGTGCACTCATCCATTTTTTTTTCTGAGTTGGAGTCTCACTTTGTCACCCAGGCTGGAGTGCAGTGGCACACACATGGCCACCCCAGCGTTGACCTGCTAGGCTCCAGTGATCCTTCTGCCTCAGCCTTCCAAGTAGCTGGAACTACAGGCATGCACTACCACACCTGGTTAATTTTTGATTTATTGTAGAGATGAGATCTCGCCAAGTTCCCTGGGTTGGTCTCGAACCCATGGGCTCAGGCAATCCACTTGCCTCGGCCTCCCAAAGTGCTGGGATTACAGGCTGAGCCACCGAGCTCGGCCATCCTTTTTTACCAATGAGAAAAATGCCAAGACTTTGGTGCTTTGCCAAAGATAGCAGTTGGAGGAATTGCTGTCTAGTTTTAAAATTTAAAGTCCATTTTCTTTCCAGAAACCACCAAATGAAAGTGCCCTCTGAAGTTTGCTTTCTGGTGTGGTAGCCACTAGCCAGGTGTGACTAGTCACACTGTATTAATGAAAATGAAATAAGATGAAAAATTCAGTTCTTCTGTCCAACCAGTTTCAAGTGCTCGGTGGCCACATGTAGCTAGTGCACTCCAGATAAATCCAATCATTCCTTCATTACAGGAACTTTTATTGGGCAGTGCTGCTTAAATATAAAATAAAACAACAGGTTACACCCACACAAAGTCAGATCCTTGACTGGGAACTTCAGTTAATTGCAAAGGTGGTTGCACATCACTGGATGTAAGTCAGGGAGCTCAGGGACAAGCAAAGCTCACCATGGCACAGGGAAATGAGTTTGCCTTTCAAGGTGCAGGAATGACTTCTTTTCCATGCTAGCTACCTCTCTGGTCTGCAATGTTCTTTTGAGTACTGGAGTGTTAAGCTCTTTGCTATTGTGAGTGTGGTTCACAAAAAAAAAAAAAAAAAAAAAAATAGCACGAAGAACTTGGGAATTTTTTAGAAACGCGAATCTCAGGTCCCACCCCAGATCTGCTCCATCATAACCTGCATTTTTAACACGATTTCCTAGGTGACTAGTGTGCATACTACATTTAAGGAGCACAAGGCTGTGGCACATTCTATAACATTTACTACTGCGTTCAGTGTTGACTCTTCCAGGAGATGTCTCAGAAGTTCTACAGAATCTGTGTGTCAGTAGACCCATTCAGTCAGCCACAGAGCTGGGAAAGCCTCTTCTTTAGAGATGTAGCACAGAGCATTTTTAGAATTTTCTTTTAGGGGTTGCATATCTAAGGTCAAAACTGGAAAAACCCTTAGAGATAATCTAATCCCAACTGCTCATCTTGTAGCTAGAGACACTGGAGCTCAGAAAAGAAAAGCAGCTTATCCAAGATCATACAGCAGTGTCGGAGCGTACTCCACATGACGTGCTACACTACTGCGTGCCAGTGCAACGTGATCTTCGGCACGAGAAAAGCACAATGGTGTAGCGAGAGGACCTGGAACCGATGTGCCTTTTACGCCAAACGTGGTGAGTGTCTGCTATTGTCCCGACCCTGTCCAAGGAAGTGCTGCTGTCACCATGGTTACTCTTTATTGCGCACTCACTGTGTACCGGACACTTTCCTGAGTACGCCTGTTATTCCATTGGGTCTTCATGACAGTTCTCCGATGTGGGCGTTATTAATTTCTCCCTTTAAAGAGGAGGAAACCATGGCACAATGAGGTTGAGGTGCTCGCCTGACATCACAGAGCTAGTAAACAGTGGAGTCAAGATTCAAACCCAGGACATTAGGCTCCTCCCTCCCCTGCACGCTATGCAGAGAATTCATGGGTGACATGGTCCCCCGGACATTCTGGGCTGCGTGGTGCAAAGGAAAAGCTATCGTGGACACGCAGTCACCTACAGTTCAGTTTCTACAGTTGTTACAGTGGGTCACCACCTAGACACCCCACTCAGAAGGAAAAGACAACATCTCTAAAACACTCGTTTCAGAACATATGCTATCTGGAAATAATATGCAGACTCGTTGACTTTAGAACTTTGATTTTAGAACTTGAGAAAGGAGTTGCTGTTATCATAACACCTGAGGCAAGAATTTGTTTTCCAAAGAGAAGATGAATCCTTGTTTAAGACGAAAAGTAATAATTGCTTGATTGAAGGAAGTGAGACTATAATAGCATGAACTGGAAAAAGAAGAAACAAAAAGAGGCTGAACCACTGCATGGAAAAAAGATGATCAGAAATTTGGGGGTGTGTGTGGCGTGGAGGAACAGAGGAAAGAAGAAAAAGAAAGCGGTGGGAGCAAACAACATTGCCAGAAAAGGACAAGGTGCTCTTTGAAGATGTCTAATATTGGATTGATTTGTTTTTTGCCTGACTGTGAGATGCTGTCTCTTAAACCCTTCTTCCCTCTTCATTTTAGTCACGTCTGCTTTGTGCACAAGGTTGTGTGTGTACATGTGTGTATATGCATACACATATGTACGTGTGTACACACATGTGTGTCAAGGAAGGAGCTGAGTTTCTCTCTGGATGAAACCATGAGAATCCCCATATTCAATCTAATTCAAGGGAAGGAAAATCTTCCAGAGGGACGCGATTAGCAAAAATGTCAGCCACCAGTGGTGAGCATGTATTGCTTTTGCCTATCCACGCATCAAATCATTCTTACAAGGAATATTTAGCGAGTGACTATTACGTGGCGGGTAACAGATGAGGTCAGAGCAAGGAAAGAGGTTGGGGGGAAGGGGTACCTTCAGTAAGACTTTTTTCTGAGTGAAATGAAGAATCATTGCAGCATTTTGAGCAGAGGAAGGAGCTGATGCTGCAATTTTAAAGGATCTGTCTGAATGCTCAGATGATAATAGATTGTGGGGAAGGTGAAGGTAGAACGGACCAATTAGGAGTGTATTGCAACAGTCCTAGCAACCTGTAAGGTGACTTGAATAGGGAGTAACAGTGGAAATAGTGAGACAGGATTATGGTTTCCTGTTATGAAATATGAAGGAGGCAGAGGGTATAGAGTTCTGGAATTTAGGAGAAAAGTCCTGGTGGAAATATGGATCTGGGCGTTATCAACCTATAGATGGAATTTAAAGCCATAAGATGAGAGCTTTCCTCAATTCTATCCCTGAGATTTCCAAGGTAGTGAAAGTAGACTGAGAATAAAAGCGAACCAAGGACTGACCTCTGGAGGATTTCTTTCAGCCTTTTGGTGATATCACCCAGCTGAAACCACTTTGTCAAGGTCACTAATGACCTAGCTAAAGCCAAAGGTCCTTCTCAGTTCTCACAGTATTTGACTTATGTTGGAATTAAGTTTCTTTCACATGCAAGCCAAAATGTCATGATGAATATATTCTTTCTCTAGAATTCCTGCAGATATTAAGATAAATGCAGAGGACCCTATATGTGAGAAGGGAAGTTTCAGCCAAATTTATCTGAATCTCATAGAATGAAGGCCACCTACTCTAATTTCAGGTATACAAACAAAGGATAGGACTTTTAATGTACATTGGCAAGACACATTATGCAGTATTCAAGCTGGATAATGCAATGAAATTTGTGAGTTTTTTTTTTATTGCAAATGTCAATACTCATCTGGTATCCAGGGTCGCAAGTGACTTTTGCATATCGACCTTGTGTCCTATCACTTTTCTATATTCACTGATGGGTTCTAGGAGTTTGTGTAGCTCATTTGGGATTTTCTATGTAGACAATTATCTCATCTGTGAATAAAGGCAGTTTTATTTCTTCTTTTCCACTACATATACTTTTTACTTCTTTTTCTTGTCTTATTAAACCAGCTAGGGCTTCCAGTACAATATCAACTATAAATGCTGACAAAGAACATTTTTTTCCTTGTTCCAAATCTTAGGAAGAAAGTTTACAGTTTCTAATTATTTAATGTGATGTTTAGCCCCTTACATCTAAGCTATTAAATTTGTGGGCAGATAGGCTTTTTTGAAAATTTTCCTTATTATCCTTTTACTGTCCATACGATCAGTGGTGATAGACATTCTTCCATTTCTGATGCTGCTAATTTGTGTTTTTTCTCCTTTTTTCTCTTTGTAGTCTGGTTAGAGGTTTATTAATATTATGGATCTTTTCAAACAACCAGCTTTTGGTTTTGTTTGCTGCAAGTTTTTGTGGATGTTCTTTATCAGGTTGAGAAATTTTGCCAAGATTTCTAGTTTACTGAGATTAGTTTTTCAAATCATGAAGGGGTGTTAAATTAGTCAAGTTTTTTTTTTTGTATCAATTGATATGCTGTAAATTTTATTTGTTTGCCTGTTAATACGGTAAATTATATTGACTGATTTTTAAGTGCTAAGCCAGCCTTGCATATGTGGATTACTTGGTGATGGAACATACTTACTTTTATACATTTTGGCTTCAACTTGCTAATATTTTGTGGATTTTTGCATCTATTTTTATGAAAGTTATTGTTCTGTAGTCTTATTTTCTTGAAAGATATCTATTTGGGTTTTGTATATGAATAATGCTGGCCTAGAGAATGAGTTAGGAAGAGATTGTGGGGTGAAAATTGATATTTATTTATTAAATATTCAGTAGAAATCACCCATAAAATTCTTGGGGTTTGAAGTTTTCTTAGTTGGAAAGATCAATTTATTTAATAGAGGACTAGTCAGGTCCTTTATTTAGCTTTATGTGAGTTTCAGTAATTTCTGTGTTTAAGGAATTTGTAAGATGGATTATTTCATCTAAGTTATTAAAGTTGTGAGCATAGAGGTTTTTTGAATTTTTTTTCTTATTATCCATTTAACATCCACATGATTAGTAGTGATAGACATTCTTTCATTTCTGATGTCGGTCGTTTGTGCTCTTTTTTTCTTTGTTAACCTGGTTATAGGTTTATTAATATTACTGACTTTTTTCAAAGAACCAGCTTTTTGTTTTGTTCATTTTCTCTATTGTTTTTCTCTTTTCAATTTTATTGACATCTGTCCTAATTTTTAGTGTTTCTTTTCTTCTGCTTGCTTTAGGTTAAATTTAGCTCTCTCTCATTTCCTAGGGTGGAAGCTTAGATGACTCATTTTAGATCCTTCTTCTTTTCTAATATGTGCATTTAATGCCATAAATTTCCCTCCAAACACTGCTTTCACTGTGTTTAACAGATTTTGGAAAGTTGTATTTTCATTTTTATTCAGTTCCAAACATATTTTACATTTCTAATGAGAATTCTTCATTGACCCATGGGTTATTTAGAACTGGATTGTTCAATTTCCAAATACTTGGGGATGAGCCCATTGGTTTTTGAAATGTGCTGTGCACGTTTCTAGAGTTCTCCAGAGCTGCCAATGGCCTGGGAAAGTGGAAATAACACTGAAGCTTAGACAAACAGGTCAGGCGGTAGCACCTCTGCCTTTACCTTTAGTCACTCAGAAATACATGGTGTCAGCAGGTTTTGCTGTCTAGGTTACACTGTGGTGTGCTGGTAAGAAACCTGCTGCTTAACACAACCAAGACTAACTTCTTACTCGTGCTGCTAGCCAATGGTGGACTGTAGGGGAGCTCTGCTCCATGTGGTCACTCAAGAACCCAGGCTGAAACCATGTTGCCATCTTGGAGTTGTAGCATCTGAAGTACAGGGCCTTTTCAGTAACTGTGGCAGGGGAGGAGACAGCTGGGGAAAGGCACACACTGGCTATTCTAAGATGCAGTCCAGAATGGTGGTCACACATCACTGCTACTTTAGCCTTTTGGCCAGAACTAGACACGTGGTTCCACCTAACTGTAAGGGAGCTGCCAATGAAGGATGATCAGATGAAATATTTGGTGAGCTCCACTGTCTAAACCACAAATTGTCTTCTACCTAGGACTTCTTTGAAATAAAGTTTTGCTGCTAAAATACCCATTCCCCTTATTGAACAGACAAGAGCACTGATATTCTATCATTCATTTCCAAAGAACAGATGAACCATGAGCACTTAATAACCCCTTGACATTGTCTCAGGTCACGTCCTCATGCCTTGGACCATATGCATCACTCAGCACATAGCAGCCAGAATTCTAGACTTCCCAGTACAGAACTTTAGCAGGCAAGAAGGATGGTTCAGTCTCAAGTGCATGCATGGTAAGAACTTTGTAAAAATAATTTTTCTGTTGACATGGAGATAATTAGAGAAAGAAAATGTGTATATAATTCTTTGGTCATTGCCAAGATTCGAAAGATTTGAAAGTGATTCCAATTCACACACATTTCTTGCTGAGTTGTCTTACCAGATACAGAAATGTTTGAAAAATAAACGAGATAGCAGGGATTGCTTAGGTTAGAACAAGATGCAGGGTTCCTGAATTCAAGCAAATGATAGGCAATAGACAGTGGCTGCTGGTCCTTAGTGTATATTCACTGTAGTTGGTAATACATTTTCCATAAGGAGGGACATTTTATTTATTTATTTTTTTAGGTTTTGTTTCCCAGAGTTTGTTTGATTTATTTATTTATTTTTTAAATTTTTTATTTTAAAGATGTGGAGTACAATTCAGGGCTGGGTACACAAATGTTCATTATATATGTTCCCTTGTTGATGCCGTATGCCCCTCTTCCCCTGGCAGATTCCCACTACTGTCAATCCCACCCTTCACTCCACTCCAGCAGTTTCCCACTACTGCCAATCCTTTTCTTATAGTGTTATTATAGTTGTTCGAGGTCTGCTATGAATGAGAACATGTGATACTCAGTTCTTTGTTTCTGTGATAGATCATTCAGTATTATAGATTCTAAGTCCATTCAAATTGTTGTGAAGTTCATAATTTTGTCCTTGTTTATGGCTGCATAATATTTCATTATGTATATGTACCATATTTTTTTTTATCCAGTCCTCTTTCAATGGGCAGCACAGTTGATTCCATGCTTTTGCTATTGTGAACATTGCTGCAATAACATTGTGTGTTCAGGTATCTTTTTCATAGATTTGAGTTTCTCTGGGTATATTCCCAGTAGAGGGATTGTGGCATCATATGGAAGGTTGAGTTTTAGATCTTTTGGGAATGGCCAAACTGTTTAAGGCGGGTAAATTTATGGGGGTATGTAGGCTTTCATTTCATCTTTGCCCATTCTGATCTCTCTCTCTCTCTCTCTCTCATATATATATATATAATGTATATATATGCATGTGTGTACATATATACAAATGTGTGTGTGTAGAGGAATAGCAGAACTCACACACCTTCACACACATAAATTATACACTTATACAGTTGACCTTTGAGCAATGCAAGGGTTGGGGTGCTGACTCGTCCGTCCCATACGGTTGAAAATTGGTGTATAATTTTTGACTCCCACAAAACTTAACTACTAATAGTCTACTGTTGACCAGAAACCATGCCAATATAACATAAACAGTCAATTAGCACACATTGTGTATGTTATTTGTATTACAGACTTTATTCTTACAATAAAGTAAACTAAAAAAAGGAAAAATGATATTGAGAAAATCATAAGCTAGAAATAATATATTAACTCCTTATTAGGTAGAATTGGGTCATCATAAAGGTCTCCATCCTTGTCATCTTGTTGAATAGGGTGAGGAGGAGGTGGAAAGGAAGGGTGGGATTACTGTCTCTGGAATGGCAGAGATGGAAGAAAATCCATGTGTTTGTAGACCCGCACAATTCAAACCTATGTTGTTCAGGGGTCCACTGTGTTTTTACTTATATGCTAATAAAATATATCCTAAGTTTTTATTGAAAGACTCATTCAAATAGTCCTAAAGGGATATGATAAAAAAATAGGTCTCCCCTTTGTACCTGATCCCCAAGTCTTCCTCCCCAGAGGCAACAATTCTCATAAATTTTTCAGATATACTTTTGGAAATAACCTATAAATATACTTACTAAAATAGATACCACAATTTACTCAAATAAACAATATTCTTCTACAATCATCTGCAATAACCAATAAGAAAATATGAGACAAAATATTATAATTTTTACAGTAGCAATAAAACTATAAAACATCTAGAATTTGACCTAAAAATATTGTACAATGGCTTTATGGAGAAAGAGTATAAAACTCTAGTAGGCTATATAAATAAAAACATGCACAATTATATATGTGAACCATATTCATGAACTGGAAAACTTTATAGTTAGGTCAATGCTCTTCAAATAAATCAGTGCAATTCTAAACAAAAAATACTCATCACAACTTTTGAGGAACTTGATAATATTTGTGTGGAAGTGAATCAGTATACAAAGATCTAGGCTTTGAGCAATTTTGAACACTGAAACAAAGAGGTGGAATTTACCCTATGGTCAAGTAGGCAGGCACATTACAATGTTACCGTAATAAGAAGGAGAAAGGTATGTCAGTGACATAAGAACAAAGCAATGAACCAAACTAAGAGCTTGGAAATAGACCCATGTGTATGAATTTATATATGATAAAGGTGCTTACAAATGGAGGGGTTGTTTATTAAGTACAGGCAAATTACTTATGTGAAGAAAAATAAAGCGTAGTATCTCACGTGAACAAAAGTAAGTTCAAATGAATTAAAAATTTAAAGATGAAAGATAAAATATAAATATGTGATGAAAATGCAGGCCAATATTTTTGCAATTCTTGAGGTAGGGGAAGATGTCTTGAAACAAGATTGGAAAAGCACAAACACAAAGAAAAAAAAATCCATGAATCCAACAAGATAAACATTAAGGATTTCTATTCAATAAAGGTCACCATAGACGAAATTAACAAAACCTGAGAAGTAATCAGTACCAAGATGGTACAAAGAAATCGTTGCATATCAGTGAGAAAAAGATAGGAACGCCAAGAGGAAACAGTGAACAAATTCTATGAGTAGGCAAAGCATAAAAGGAGAAACCCAAAGAACAAAGAATCGTATATCACTTCTCAATAGAGCAGTGAGAATTTGACCAATGTGTGACTTCATCCATATTAGCTGACCGGAAAGTGAAAAGTTGGCTAATGTCAAATTTGACCCAACATGTAGACAACTGGGAACACATCTACTGTTCTGGGAAATGTAAATGTTTTGGTAGCACTTATGAAAATTAAATGTTCAGATACCTTATGATCTAGAATCTACTGTACTCTGGTATTCCCACTGAACCCAGAAGCTGATCACTGATGCATGTTTGTGGGAGTAAACAGGGAGGGGTTAATTAGGGGTCCACTCCCGGCAACATGAGTGGATTTAGGAAATGCTAGGCTGCAGGTTGAAGCAATGAACAAAATGTACATGGAGCAACACGGGTCTCTAAACAAAATAGTGTTAAGTGAATAAAAATTAAAGAAGGAGATATTCCACATGCTTACTTACATGTAAACTTGAAGCACATCCAATCACAAAATTTATGCCATAAAGGGGAGTGATACTTCGGGCATATTAGAAGTGTTCCTGACTGGGCATGGTGGTTCACACCTGTAATCCCAGCACTTTGGGAGGCTGAGGCAGGAGGATCACTTGAGGCCAGGAGTTCAAAACCAGCCTGGGCAACATAGTAAGATCCAGTCTCCACAAAAAACATTAAAAATATTAGCCGGTGTGGTGACATGCATCTGTAGTGCCAGCTACTGCGAAGGCTGAGGCGGGAGGATCTCCTGAGCCTGGGAGGTTGAGGCTACAGTGAGCTGCAATAGTGCCATTGCCCTCCAGCCTGGGTGACAGAGTGAGACCTTGACTCAGAAAAAAAAAGTGTTCTCATCATAGGAAGGAGAATGAGGAATGAGAATGGGAACTATGAATGGAGAGAAAAAAACAAACAAGAGAAGGCCCTTGGCCAGGCAAAATGTGAGAGTATGTGTTGAATGGAGCATGAGAAACTTAAAGTTCTCTCCTTAGAAGCAAGAAATCAGTCAATTGACCAATAATTTATTTTATTATTTAATTTAAACTTCATTACATTTATATATGTGTTGTGTCACCCTTGATTTGTTGACACATTCCATTTCACAGACAATTAAACTTTCATTAATTTTGAGTTTGCAGCTTTCTTTTTATACTGAGGAAACTTTTTCCAGGTCTCAAACATTTTATTTATGCCTTTGGAAGATTTCCTAGGCTCAAGACTCTGGGCCTATATCATTAAATAAATTAACTAGCACAGTCGTGTACATAGGGTCAGACTTTATGGTTATATCAATATATACTTAGTAGCCAGATTTTGGTGGATATTTAGATTGTTAATAGTGATCTTTTTTCTTATAAACACTGTTGCAATGAATATCCTTGTATATTCATATTCATATTTTCACTCAGGGAATGCAGGAGGACACCCATGCAAGGGAATGGCCTGCCATGTGGAGCCAGAACCCAGGCCAAAAGAAGAGGATGTTCATGCAGGGAGGAGGTGATGCCAAAATGAAAGATTGGTTACATGCAGGGAGATTGGGCAAATAATGAAATCTCTTAAGTATAATAGAAGGCTGGTTTCTGGCCATCGGAGAAGAAAATTGCAAATATGGAGAGAGAGAAAACTAGAATGAATCCTGTGATACTGGATATGAATTGAAGGTTTTGCTGTGACCCCATGGTTTTCTTTATCTAAATATATAGAAATAAACAAATGCATACCTGTAAATTTGTGTATGTGCATGTGAGTGCAGTGTGTCTATTCTAGTTCTGTTCACAGAAAGGGCCTGTAGGTGGTGACACCCAATAGGAATGGGCACATCTAGCAGGAGTTCTTGGGTTCTGCATATACCATCTGTATTAGTTTTCCATTGTTGCTTAACAAGTTACCACACACTTAGTGGCTTAAAACAACTCATTTATTATCTTACAGTTATGAAGATTAAAAATCAGAAATGAACTTCACAGGGTTAAAAATTAAGATGTAGCTGGAGGTGGTGGCTCACGCCTATAATCCCAGCACTTTGGGCAGTGGAGGCAAGAGGACTGCCTGAGCCTGGGGGTGCAACACAAGTTTGGGCAATTTGGCGAGACCTTGTCTCTACAATTAAAAAAATTTAACCAGGCATGGTGGTGCACAACTGTAGTTCCAGGTACTTGGAAGACTGAGGCAGAAGGATCACCTGAGCCCAGCAGGTCGAGGCTACAGTGGCCGCGAGCATGCCATTGCACTCAAGCCTGGGCAACAGAGTAAGACTCCTCCTCAAAAAAAAAAAAAATTAAGATGTTGGCAAAGCTAGAGGACATTAGTTCATTCTGGAGTTTCTAGCAGAGAATCCATTTGTTGTTGTTGTTGCTGCTGCTGTTGTTTTTCCTTATTCCAGCTTCATGCTCCTTAGCTTGTGGTTCTTTCCATCTACAGTGCCAGCCATGGCATCACTCTCACCTCTGCCTTCTTCCTCACAACTCTTTCTCTGACTCTGACTCTCCAGACTCCCTCTTTTACTTACAAGGACTTTTTGTTTACATTGAGCCCACTTGGATAATCCAGCATAAACTGCCCAACTCAAGATAAGCTCCCCTTAAGATAATTACATCTGTAAGGTAACACATTCGCAGGCTTCAATGATCAGCATGTGAACATCATTGGAGGTTATGATTCTGCCCACCACATCATTCTCCATTCAAAGGTCCTGGGAGAAATCGTTGATTCCAGGGCTGGAGCATCTTATTATGTCAGAAAATAAGAAGGGATTCAAAGAATGAGAAGGCCTTTCTAAAAGATGCAAAAACCAAAAGCCAAATCAGGAACAAGATAAATAATGATAGTGATAGGTTATAAGTTAGGATAAAATAGGAATCCATGAGTCCATATAGAGAAGTTAATGAATAAATGTACAGCTTCAGGATAGGGGCTGGTACCAGAAAGACCAAAGAATGATTTGAGGGTTGGAACTTTCAGCTCTCCAGGGAGAGGCAAAGATGTGGAGATTGAATCTAATCACCAATGGTCAATGATTTAGTTAATCAGGCCTACGTAATAGAATCACTATAAAAACCCCTAAATGATGGGGTTTGGAAAGCTTCAGATTTGGTAAACACATTGAAGAGATGAACACCTGGTAAACACCTGGAGGGTGGCGTACTCGGAAAGAGCCAGAAAGCTCCATGTTAATGTCTACCCTGTACTCTGCCTTATACATCTCTTTCTATTTGGGTGTTTCCATGTTGTACCCTTATAATAAACTGGAAAACATAAATAAAGTGTTTTCCTGAATGCTCTGAGTCCTTCTAGTGAATTATTGAACTGGTGCAGAGGGAGTTGTGAGAATCCTTGAATTTATAACTGGTTGGTCAAAAGAACAGGTGACCCAGGACTGGCAACTGGTGTCTGAAGTGGGGACAGTCTTGTAGGACTGAGCCTTTAACCTATGGAGTCTGCACTAACCCTGTGTCAGAATTGAATTGAATTGTAGGATACCCAGTTGGTGTCAGAGAATTGGAAAAGACACCACACGCTTGGTGTCAGTCTGGATAAGAAGTCTCTTATGTAGAAAATTCACTATTCTCAAGAAACAAGGGCGAACTAGTGGCAGACTGAGCTAACCCAGAGCTGAAATCCTGCCTTCACCCTGGGTTGGAAGAAATAATCAGTCACTATCCTATTAATTACTGGAAGAAAGAGTAATGTTTCTCAGACAAAACAAATCTATTGTGTGAGAAGTCAGGAAGAGGCACCCTTGGGGAGAGGAGTACAGTGACTAGAAGAGGCACAAGATGAGCTTCTGGGGCAGCAAGTCATGCTCTTATGTTTTGAATTGGGTTCTAGTTACACAGATATGTTCAGTGTGTGAAAAATAACCAAGATGGACATTTAAATGGGGAGGGGAGAACCTATTCAGTAAATGGTGCTAGGAAAACTGGCAGACCACATGCAGAAGACTGAAACAGGATTCCTACCTATCATCATACACAAAAATCAACTCTAAATGTATCAAAGACCTGAATGTAAAACCTCAAACTATAAGAATCCTAGAAGAAAATGTAGGAAACACCCTTATGGGAATTGGAATAGGCAACCAATTCCTGATCAGCTCTCCAAAAGTGAATACCATAAAAGATAAGACAGACACATAGGACCTCATCAAACTGATCTGTACCTTTTTCCATAAGAATGTTATACTTGAGAAAAGGTCTACATTTAAAGATTTCCGAGTTCCAGTTATGCTAAGATGGAGTAATCCCATTCCTTCCAAGTCTTCCTTCTTAAAACTAAAGAATGGTTGGCACAACTCAAAAAAGCATAGAAAGTCTTTGAAAGGTGGAAAGAAGGGTCCTTGGGACTTGTTGCTGCTCGTATATCCCAGTCGGGCTGCTGCAGAGACCTCCAATCCAGAACCATCAATAGGCACAGACAAAAGTGGGATGAGGTGATGCAAGGAGAAATAGTCGACACCCCACTTTCCTCCTACCCTGGTGTAGTGGGTTCTAGAGAGGAGCTGAGTCTCTGGCCCCTCTCCCCATCATGAGAGGAAATGAGGTTGTGGTGGGCAGGGATATCGGCACTTCAGTTCTCTCCCTTCCCTCTCCCCGTGTCATGGAATCAGCAAACCCTCATGAATGTCTGAGTTCTTTCCCCCAGGCTGCAGCAACACAACAGCATGAGCCAGCCCTCTGCTTTCCCCTCCTTAGAAGCAACAGGGCCCTGCAGGAAGTAGAACACAACACCCACATCGCCCTCAGCTATACCTCAACAGGGACTGCCTGATTAAACAAAAAAAAGATTAAATAGGATAAAGAGTCTCATAACATAATGTCCAAAATGTCCAGGATACAATAAAAAAATTACTCGTATACTAAGAACCAGAAAAACCACACCAAAAATAAGAATAGACAATCAACACTGAGATGAATCAAACGTTGAAATTATCTGCCAAAGATTTGAAAGCAGCTATCATAAAAATTCTTCAATAAGCAATTATGAAATCTCTTAAAGCAAATGAAAAAGAATAAAGGCTCTCAGCAAAGAAAGAGAACTTATTAAAAAGAACTAAATGGAAATTATAGACGTGAAAAATACAATAACAAATAAAAAACTAGCTGAATGAGCTCAATTGTAGAGTAAGGCCAACAGAGGATAGAATTAGGGAACTTGAGGAGAAAGCAACAGAATTTACCTAACCTGGTCAACAGAGAAAAAAAATTGACTGAAAAAAATGAACAGAATCTCAAGGACTTGGGCAACAATAAGAGAAGAACTAACATTTATTATTGACATTCCAAAAAGAGAGGAAAGAGAGACCAGGCCCCAACAATACCAAGAAAATAAAATCGAAAAACTTTCAAAATCTGGGAAAAGACATAAACTTACAGATTTGAGAGGCAGGGCGAATCTCAAATAGGATAAGCCCAAAGAAATTCATGACAAGACACATCATGATTAAACTTCTGAAAACTAGAGACAAAGAAAAAAATCTTAAAGGTATTCAGAAAGAAACATTATTTCTAGAAACAACACATTATCTCTAATACCAATTTAAACAGAGAATTTCTCATCTGCAGCCATGGAGGCCAGGAGGAAGTGGCACATTTTTCAACGAATTAAATAAAATAATTGTCAACTACAAATTCCATATGCAGACAAAGTATCCTTCAGGAATTAAAGGAGAGATAATGAAATTCTCAGGTGAGGAAAAAGTGAGATAATTTTTGTTAGCAAGCTTACCCTTAAGAATAGCTTAAGACATTGATCTAAAGAGAAAGGAAGTGATAACAGAACAAACATTCTACTCTCATGAGTTTCTTAAATAATGTTTGATGATTGAAGCAAAAATTATAACACCATCTAATGTGTTCAATGTATGTAGAGGAAATATTTGCAAAATATATATATTTTTAAAGGGGGGATGGTAAATAGGCCTAAATATAAGAAAGGTGTCTACACTTTTACTCATGTAGTTGAACAACAATACCAGTGGACGGTGATAAGCAAACTATGCATACATATTGAAATACCTACAACAACTATAGAAGGTATATACTAAAAACTACTCTAGATAAATCCAGACAGGATTCTAATAATGTTTAAATAACCCACAGGAAGGTGAGAAAGTAAAAGAGAGAAATGAGAAGTAGAAGTAACAAACAGAAAACAATTTAATAGCAAACTTAAGCCGCTATATATGAAAAATTATCTTAAATGTAAAAGATCTAAATCTACCAGTTGAAAGAAAGAGATTGAAATTAGCAGCATGGATTAAAAAAACGAATAAAGAATTCTCATTGCCTACAAGAAACTCACCACAAATACAAAAACATAGGTGGGTTGAAAGTGAAAGAATGGGAAATGTTATACCATGAAAACATTTATTAACAAAAGTGGGACTGGCTATCTCAATTTCAGATAAAGTCAATTTTAGAGCAAAGAAATGTATTGCAAAGAGGGACATTCATGATAAAATGATCAACCCACTAGGAATACATAACAATTCTAAATTTGTATACATCAAATAAGAAACCTTCAAAGTACAGAGAAAAAAACTTACAGAGGTGAAAAGAGAAATAGACAAATCTGCAATTATACTTGGGGACTTCAACATCCACTCTCAGCAACTAATAGAACTACTAAACAGAAAATCAGCAAGAATATAAAAGAACTCAACAAATCAATCAACAGGATCTTATTGACATATATGAATACTTCACCCAAAACAGAAAAATATTTTCTCAAAATCCCATGACATATTCACCAAAGTAGACTAAATCTTGGGACATAAAACAAACCTCAACAAATATAAAATAATCAAAATTATAGAATATGATCTCTGACTCTAATGGAAGTTAACTAAAAATCAGTAACAGAAAGATAATTTTTAAAGTCTTCAAACATTTGGAAATTAAATCATATAATTCTAAATAAGCCATGAATCAAAAAGGAAGTCTCAAAGGAATTTTTAAAAATGTATAGCACTGAATGAAAATGAAAAGAAAACATATCAAAGTATGTGGGATGCAACTATAATAGCATTGAGAGAAAACTTTATAGCACAAAATGCTTCAATTTTAAGAGAAAATTGAAGATCAATGATCTAAGTTTCCACTTTAATAAATTAGAAAAAAAGAGAACTATAAACCCGAATCAAACAGAGGAAAATAAATAATAAAGATCAGAGCAGAAATCAATGGAATTGAAAATACAAAAAAAGAGAAAACTCAATAAATCAAAAACTGATTCTTCTTTTAAAAAAACTTAATAAAACTTATAAAACTTTAGCTAGATGATGAAGATAAAAAAGAGAAAAGGTACAAATCATCAATATAAAATTGAAACAGGGGCTATTGCTACAGATCCTGTAGCCACTAAGTAATAATAAGGAAATATTATTAATAAAAGTTCATGCTTATAAGTTTGGCAACTTAAAAGGATGGACCAATTTCTCCAAAACCCCAAACTTCCAAACTAAACCAAGAAGAAACAGATAGTCCTATAACCATTTTAAAAATTAAGTTTGTAACCTATAAGCTCCTAAGAAAGAAATCTCCAGGTCCAGATGACTTCATTGGTGAATTCCACCAAACATTTAGGGAATAATAATGAAAAAAAAAAATTGCACAATCATGTCCAGTAAATGGGAGAGGTAAGAACACTTCTTAACTCATTTTTGTCAGACTAATGTTACTCAGACAAAAAGAGTACATTAAAAAACCAATATCTCTCATGAACTTAGATCCAAAACTTTGCAACAGAATGTTAGCCAATGAATAAGAAGAAGTATATACTTTGACCAAGTGGGACTTATTCCAGGTATGTAAGACTGGTTCAGTATTTAAACATCAATCAATACAGGCTATCATATCAACAAGCTAAAGAATAACATCAGATGACCATTTTTTTATTTTTCATTTTTGAATCTGGGTCTCAGTGTTGCCCAGGCTGAAGTACAGTGGCACAATCATGGCTCACCGCAGCCTCTAACTCCTGGGCTCAAGCAATCCTCACAGCTTGGCCTCCCAAAGTGCTGGGATTACAGGTGAATCATAGCAATTGACAAAAAGTAGTTAATAAAATCCAACATTCATGATAAACTTTCTTAGTAAACTAGGAAGAGAAGATAACTTTCTCAGCATGACAAAGAGCACCTATTAAAAAAAACCCCACAGTTAAAATCATACTTAACAGCGAAAGCTTGAGTGCTTTCCTTCCAATATTGGTAACAAGGTAAGGATATATGCTTTTACCACTCTTATCCAACATATTACTAAAAGTTTTACCCATTGCAATAAAGCAAGAAACAGAAAATAAATGAATAAATAAACTGTCCCTATTTGCAGATGACATGATTGTCTGCTTAGAAAATCCCAAGGAATCTAAAAAAGGACACCCCAAAACAAAACAAAACAACAAAAAAAAAACTATTAGAGCTAATAAGTGAGTTCAGCAAGTTCACAGGATACAAAACGAATATACAAAAATTAATTAATTACACTTCTACAAGTACATGCTAGCAATGGAAATTAACATTAAAAGCACAATATCATTTACAATCATATCAAAGAAAATGAAATACTTAGGTATAAACTTTAAAAAACATGGATAGTAATCTGTATGCTGAAAATTGTAATACACTACTAAAAGTATTAAAGAAAGCTTAATGAAATGGAGAGATACACTGTTTTCATGAAGACTCAGCATAATAATAAGGTCAGTTATTCACAAATTGATCTATCGGATTAACACAATTTTAATCAAAATATCACCAAGGGTTTTTGCAAACATAAGCAAAATTATTCTACAATTTGTAGGGAAAGACAGGCTTAGAATTGCTAAGAAAATCTTGATGAAAGAAAAAAGTGAGCAGAATCACCCTAATTGATGTTACAGCTTAATAAATAGCTTTAGCAATCAAGACTGTGTGTTATTGGTGAAGAGCTATTCACGTAGATCAGTGGAACAGAACAGAGAATCCAGAATCCAGAAATAGGCCTAAACAAATATGCACAGCTGATTTTTGACTAAGGAGCAAAAGTAAATCAATGGAGGCTTTTCAACAAATAGTACTGGAGAGATTGGATATCTATATGCAAAATAGAGTCTCAACCTAAATCACACATCTTATATAAAACTCAATTCAAAAAGAATTATACACTGATATGTACAACATCAACTACAAAACTTTTAGAAAAACACTTAAGAGAAAATCTTCAGAATCTAGCTCTTGGTAAAAAGTTCTTAATCTTGACACCAAAGGCATGATTCATAAAAGGAAAAATTGGTAAGTTGAATTTCACCAAAACTAAAAATGTTTGCTTTGTGAAAGACCCTGTTAGGAGGATGAAAAGACAAACTACTGGAAGAAATTACTTGTAAACCACTATTTGACAATGGACTTATATCTGGAATATATAAGAATTCTTAAAGTCAACCATTAAAAAAACACAATTCAATTAGAAAATGAGCAAAAGACACGAGCAGACACATTTCACTGAGGAGAATATACAAATTACAAATAAGCACATGGGAAGATGTCCAATACCATTAGCCATCAGGGAAATGCATGTTAAACCAAAATGAGGTGTCCCTATACACCTATCAGAATTCTAAAATAAAAAATAGTGACAACATCGAAAACTGTTGAGGATGCAGAAAAACTAGATCACTCATACGTTGCTGGTGGTAATAAAAAAAAAATAGTATAGTCACTCTGGAAAACAATATGCATTTTCTTATAAAATTAAATATCCAACTACCACACTATCTAGCAGTTGCTTTCTTGGGCATTTATTTCTGAGACGTGAAAACATGTGTTTACACAAAAACCTGTATATAAATGTTCTTAGCAGCTTTATTCATAATATCTCCAAACCAGAAACAACTTATATGTTCTTCAATAGGTTGAACAAACTTTAGTGCATCCAACAATGGAATACTACTTGGCAATACAATAAAGCAATGGATTATTGACACGTGCAACAACTTGGATGAATCCCCAGAGAATTGCACTGAGTGAAAAAAGACAATCCCCATAACAAAATTATAGAAATGCAAAACAGATTAGTGGTTTCTAGAGGTTAGGGAGAAAGTAAGGGTAAGACAGAAGTGGGTTTGGCTATAAAAGGGTAACATGAAGGCTCTTTATAGTGACGCAAGTGTTCTGTATCAGTTGATTGTACCTTGATAGTATCACTGTTAACATCCTGGTTGTGATATTGTACTACAATTTTGCAAAATGTTTCCATTCTGAGAAGTTAGGTAAAGGGTATAGAGGATCTTTCCGTATTATTTCTTACAACTACATGCAAATCTACAATTATCTCAAAAAATTTAATTTTAAACTAAACAATAACAGGAGCAAAAAGACTCTGTTAAAAAGTTTTTAAAATTTCCTATGAAACTTCTTTATTTGGTACTTTGGGGAGTAGAGTAATAATAATTCTTTAATGTTTCCCCCAATTTATTCTTTGATAATTTGTCTCATTTCTAATTTTAACTGTATAAATTATACTTACATATCAAATTATTTGTGTCACACAGGTTTTCAAGTTTATTTACTGGGTTAATTTATTAATCTCTTATAGTCTGTTTATTTCTCTTTGTATCTGTGATTATGTCTCCATTATCATTTCTACTTTTGTGTATTAGTGATTTCATCATTTTTTTTTTCATCATATGTCTGGTTAGTTTTCTTTTTTTTTTCCCCAAGAAAACAAGATTTTTTTTCAAGAAACTGCTTTTGAATGTACTAATTCCTCTGTCTATTATTTTATAATGGATTTACTTGTGCTTTTATCCTAATTCCTTCCTTCTGCTTTCCTCATGCCTAATATACTGTTCTTTGTGTGACTTTTCATTTGAGTTATTTTCATGTGTTCCTACTTAATGACACAGACTAAGGCTGTGAAGTTTCTTCTGGGCACTGCTTTTGCTGTACCCTGAGTCTCACAGGCAGTGTTTTCATTGTTACTTTTCTTGGAGAGTCACTGGAAGTGGAGCCACATCTCGGGCTCATGACACATTCCATTATTGGTTCATGCATAGAGCTTTCCTATTCTGTATTTAGTTGTTGTTTGTTTGTTTGTTTGTTTGTTTGTTTTTCATAATAAATAAAGACTTAGGAACCTACCACATGATGAGTAACTAGAACTTTGATACAAGCTTGGCTCTGCCTTTGTAAATCTACCTGTCCCACTCCACACTTCTGTTTCTTTCCACCTCACTTAAGCATCATTATAAATTGCTTGCTGGTGCTTTCTTGCAAACACGTTTGCTTTTATTGAGACAAAATTCATACACTATTCAGTTCATCGGTTTAAAGTGTGCAATTCAATGGTTTTTATACATTCACCGAGTTGTACAACCATCACCCACGTCTAATTTTACATCAATTTAGGGACTAGCCTCATCTTAACTAAATGATGTCTATGAATTCACAAACATTGGGTGTCTCTATATTTATTTAGATCTTACATTTATGTATGAATTCACAAACATTGGGTGTCTCTACATTTATTTAATTTTTCAACAGTCTTTTGAAGTTTCAGTATATAAATCTTATACTTCTTTTCTTTGATTTATTCTTAAGTATTTTGTTCTTTTTGGTGCTATTGTAAATAGAATTGTTTTCCTGATTTTATTTTTGGATTGTTTATTGCCAATTCTTAGAAATGTGATTAATTTTCAAATTATCTTATATTTTGCAACCTTCCTGAACTCACTTATTAATTCTAATGGGTTGTTGGTGAATTAAGTAAAATTTTTATATATTCAAGATCAGGTCATCTTCAAATAGAGATACTTTTACTTCTTCCTTTCCAATCTGGGTGCTATTTATTCATTTATTTATTTTCTGGCTTACTTGTTCTGCCTAGAAATTCCAGTACAATGTTGATTTGAAGTGTTGAAAGTAGATATCTTTGTATTATTTCTGATCTTAATAGGAAGCATCCAGTCTTTTACCAAAGTATGATTTTAGCTCTTCCACCCATTTTGAGTGTAGTTTTGTTGCATCTATCATTATTCTTCTAAAGCTTGTTGTTTAGTGTTTGCTAATAAAAATTTATTTTATGTAATCATTTTCTGGCACTTTCTCCACTCAATATGACATTTTGTAGATATAGCCATATGGTTGCAGGTGGCTATGGTTTATTCATTTTGACAGCTATATAATATTCTGTTGTGTAAACATGCCACATTTTGTTTAACCTTTATCTTGTTTATGGATACTTTGTTTCCATGGTTCTGCTATTAGGAAGACTGCTTCCATGAATGTACTCACTAATTCCCCCTAGGGATATTTGCAAGAATTTCTCTTGGGAATTTACCTAGGCATGGACTTGCCACAGGAATGTTTAATTTTATCAGATAATGCCAGATGGTTTTCTAATATGGCCCTACACATTTACATTTCCACTGGTAATGTATGAAAGGCTTTGTTAATTCGTAGTCTCTCTATCACAGTACATTGATGGTCTTTGATTTCTGCACCTAAAATGAGTATACCGTAGTATCATAACTTGGGTCTCAGTTTGCATTTCCCTAATGACTTAGTGGGGCTGAATATCTCCTCAAAGATGCGTTTCAGTCAACACTGATTGAGTGTTTCTTCTGGGGGTGTTAACGTCCTGCATGCCTAAGCTGCACACATACTGTGAACGCTGAGAGCTCCCACTTGCCCCAGGAGTGGAAGAGAGAAAAGAGCCACATGATTGCTGCAACCAGGTTCTGTCACCTGAAAGTCAGTGCAAGCTACCTGGAACTATCTATCCTGGCATGGCAGAAATCAGGGGTGAGACTGAGAAGATGTAATTGGAAAGTAAGCGACATCTTTCACAAGCCTATATTTGTTGTTTGACTCTTTGATCCAAACATAGGAGTCTTTTAAAAAAATAATAGATGAGTTTATCCTATCACGCTTAATGATATAAACAGGATACATTTGGTCTCAGTTCTATCATATTATTTTATATTATGCATTCTGATTTTAACATTTCTTTAAAAGTCTTTTACTTTGTGGTCTATATTTTTGTGGTTTTTTTATGTATTGGTTTTCCCTCTAATCATCTGGAAGCTTTATGGAGTAATTTTAGTTCCTTTAGTGGTTGCCTTGTAACCATATACAATATCCTTTTATGTCTTATTTATTGAATGATAACTAAAGAGATTTTCCCACCAAGAAAAACAAGAAAGTTCGTTTACTTCCTCTACCTCCCTTTCGTTCATGTCTTCTTTGGATATATTATCATTTCTTCTTTAATACCTTAAATAATATCCTTCCACATCTATTGCTTGATTTTTCAGCATCTTAGGTGTTGAGCTTCTCCCTCAAATGTATTTGTTGATATGTATCTTGCTTGAAATTCTAGTGACATCTTTGATATAAGAACTCATACATTTCTTCAACTCTAGAGGACCATTAGCGGATATCTTTTCAAATATTTTTTCCCCACCCCTTCTGTTTCTCCCTCCAGAACTCCTGTTAGACACAGCTGGAGGCCGTTGTCCCGGCTCCACGTTTCTCACCTGCTTGGTGTTTTACTTTGAGCTGTTTTTCATCTGCCACAGCACAGGCTTCACACTCAAGTCTGCCACAGCCCGAAGGGTCTCCCAGGACCCAGGAAGGTTTTGTTGTAATTCTTTTCCTTGGGTCCTGGTGAGTAGCAGGGCTTTGGGCCTTCGGATGCATGTGGTACAGACTTAGAGTTCGAATTTCTCTCTGGTGTCTCCTTTCTCACTCATGACCTGGTGGGGGTTGGGTGCTGAGCCCACTTTTGGGGTGAGTGGTGGTGGTTTTCTGTTTTCATTTTACTGAAGAGACAGACAACTTTTCCAGACTCCTGGTTCTAAGCAGAAAGATCACTCCCAGCCTCTTTTGTGCACAAGGCCTGCCGCCTTGGCTCCTTATCCCCCACGGGAGTATTTTATCCAGCTCGTATACCTCTGTGGGCCATTTGGCGTCAGCTCCTTTTCACTGCTCTGGCTTTGAATTTTCTCCTTTTTCTGACATGGGAGATTTTTCCTTCTGTTCTTGAGTTCACTGATGGTTATACATCTGCTTGTGTTTCCCTGTGTCTGTCGTGGTGTGATGGCTTCAGTGAAGGTGGGGCAGTGCTTCCCCCACTGCTCAATCCTCCAGAGAGGACAGAGTTGATGGGGATTCTGGCTGTGGAGGCTGGTGCTCAGGCCTGGGCAACTAGCAAGAGTGTTAGATTGCAGAAGTCTGGGGGGAGCCTGAGAAAGGAGACCTGGGAGAAGACTCCTGAGGGTCCAGGTGAGCCACAAGGAGGGATGGGGCACTTAAGAGGCTGTGAGAACTTCCATGGGGGATGGCTGATACTCAAACCCAAGTGGCCTCGCCCACTGGATCATCACTGCCACGGCCTTCGGGAACAGCTCTGGTATGCTCAATGGTCTCTGAGTAATATTTTGAGGAAATGAAGGAAGAGGGTTTATCTTTCACACTGGGGAACATCCCAGATCCAAAGACGAAAGTAGGGACATCAATAATTTTTCAGAAACAGAAACTTGGAACAAGAGGTGACCATGAATGCCAAGAATGTTCAGAAGTCATGGGGAAAACTTTGAACTTCCTATAGGTTAAGAGGTAGGTTTGCATTAATTTTACTACTCAGGGGGTGAATGACCCAGGTGACTGCTAAGTTACACATAACTGTCACATCCCTTGCCTTGGTTAGTCTACAGGACAGAGTTGTGGACAGATAAAATTACCCCCCTCTTCTGCAGAAGTGGTTTTCAATCAGGGATGATTTTGTCCCCCATGGGGCCTTTGGCAATGTCTGGAGGCATTTTTGGTAGTCACAACTGGGGAGAGGAGAAGATGCTACTGGCACCTGGTGGGGAGAGGCCAGGGATATTGCTAAACATCTTATAATTTGTGGGACAGTCCCATATTGCTTCAAATGTCAATAGTACCCAAGCTGATAAAACCTGATCTAGGCTCAGGTAAGTAAAGCTCAGAGATTTCTTTCTTTTTTCTTTTCTTTTTTCTTTTTTTGAGTTGGAGTCTCACTCTGTCGCCCAGACTGGAGTGCAGTGGCTGCTCCCGGCCACCGCGGCCTCGACCTGCCGTGCTTCGGCGATCCTTCCGCCTCAGCCTTCCGAGTAGCTGGAATTACAGGCATGCGCTACCACGCCCGGCTGATTTTTTGATTTATTGTAGAGATGAGGTCTTGCCAAGTTGCCCGGGTGGGTCTTGAACCCACGGGCTCAGGCAATCCACTCACCTCGGCCTCCCAAAGCGCTGGAATTACAGGCTGAGCTACTGAACCCAGCCTAAGCTCAGAGATTTCAAGTAACCTGCTTTAGGCCACAAAGCTGTACAATTTGGAAGACAATTCTAGTTCACATTAGTTAACTGCTCTCTCTGTGCAGGACATTATTCTGAGTACTTTCTGGGTACTGTTGTTATCATCCTATGGCACAGATGTAGAAACCCAGAAGCAGGAAGGGTCAGTGTTACCAAGAGCCACACAGGGACAGGGGTCAAGCCAGGACACACACCCAGAGAGAAGTCTGCAGAGCCTGTGTTCTCAACCACTGGGCTGTGTTTCTGGGAGGGTCTTGGGTGTCTGTCCTAAGCTTTGCCCTGTACCTTGCCACCATTTACAAGTATATAGCCCAAAACATAGGCTCAGATATGTAAAATAAAGCTCTTTGCCGGCTTGAACACAGGCAAAGAGATGTTTTTGAATATAGCAAAGGAGATGTGCCTTTCCTAGGGGAAGCTCAAGCCCCACAACTGATGCCACCAATTGTCTCCCTCACCTCTGCCTCAGCCTCCCTGGCTTGAGTTGTGAGGCAGTGAAGTAATGAAACCAGCACCTGGGGACAACAGCCTCTGATCTCCAGGTCAAGGCAGAGACAACTCCATTCTTGGGGTTCCCAGCTTTCTGACTAGATGGAAGGAGCAGCTCCCCTGTTGAGCAGGTTCGGGGTGACATTCCGGGACTCATTCCTGGAGGCTGAGTCTGCAGCCTCCTCCAGCCCTTCCGTGATGTCCTTGAATTCCCTGTATTCAATCCTTTCTGGTCCTTGAATTCACTGTATTCAATCCTTTCTGGCTGAACCAGACAGAGCAGTTGCGGCTGCACGCTAAGCTGGCTGATACGTGGCCCAGTGAGGGAAGGGAGAAACCTTTGTAGAAGGTTCCTCCCCAGCCTGGGGGCAGGCCGCTGGGCAGGAATCTGGGATCCTGAGGAAAGCATGTAATGCCACTAGCACTTGCTCCTTGAGAGTCATGATGGAATACAGAAAATGATACAGAGCAAGGCGTGGGGGATCTGAGTTTCTTTTCTTTTTAAAAAAATTTTTATTTGTTTATTTTATTTTAAAGACGTGGTACAATTCAGGGTTAGGAATACAAATGTTCATTATGCAGGTACCCTTGTTGATGAGGTGTGCCCCTCCCTCCCCTGGCAGTTTCCCTCAACTAGATCTGAGTTTCTAATTGCACCTCTCCTCTTTGCTTGATGAGTGAACTTTGGTAATTCTGTTCCTCGTCCTTGGACCTGGGCATCCCCATCAGTCCCATTCTCATCTCTGACATTCTGCAGCATCCAGTCTCAAAAGCCAAAGGCGCTTGTCGGTGGTGGGGATGCCGGCTGGGACTTAGAGCAGAGTCCTCTTTAAATGTCACCGTGCTGTGCTTTCCTGCTTAAAGGGAGATTGACAGCCACAAGCAACCTAACGAGATTGTCGCTCTGCCCCTTCTCTCAGCCGACTGAAAAGCAAGCGGTGCCCCGGTGAAAGGAGGAAGGAGCGAGTTGCACCATTTACCAACTAATCCCAGGTGTGTGCTCTTGACAGGAGGCAGTTATTCACGCCAACACTTCTGGAGAAGGGGGTGCTTGAGCTCAGGGGCTCCAGTGAAGCTTCCCCTGGCTTCCCAGGAGAAGGGGGTGGTGTCCCCTACAGTCTCTGTGGGGTGCCTCCGTGATGTCCCCTGCAGACTGCAGCCCCTTAGCTCTGGCCCACTGTGCCTCTGAGGAAATGACCAGAGGGAAGGGAAGCTGCTGGAAGCAGTAGAAAGACCTCAGGCCTAGGGCCAGGACTTGGTTCTAATCTCTGCTCTGTCGCTGACTCGCTGTCTGATTTGGGCAGCTCATTCACCCCACAGGCCTTTGTTGCCTTTATCGTGTAAGGAAAATGGGTTTTCATTCTGTAAAGGGCAGGGCCTATCTACTCTGTTTAACTTTACTCCCGGCACCTGGAAGAAAGCCTGGCACACAGCCGGTTTTCAATCTATGTTATTAGTTGAAAGAATGAAATGGAACCTGTTGCCATGGGAAGACCCGGGAACAGTTTTAAGCACAAAGGAAGGTCAAGTTCTGGTGTGTGTTTTAGACAAACCACTCTGGCTGCTGTGTGGAGGATGCAGTGAAGCAAAGACCAAAGTCTGGATAGCTAGTCAGGACGTTACCGCAATGAGAAGACCAGTGTAGAACAAGACAGTGGGCTGAGTGCTGTGGGGTCTCCCAGTCTTCACCCCTCGTGAATACTTTTGCACACTTTCACATATGCATAGGTCATCGGATGCCATTTTCACAAAAGCCTGGTGATGGAGACGGGGTAGAGGTTGGGACTTGGCTTTTCTAAACACGAAAATTAAGATCCAGAGTGGTGGAATGCCTTGTGTACATGCAGAGTGGGGAAGGAGCAGACTTGAGACTCAAGTTTGGTTGTGAGATGACGCTTCACATTACCAGTCATCAGAGAAATGCACACGAAAGCCACAATGAAATACGCCCCATGCAGTGGCTAAAATGGAAAGCAGGGATTCCACCAGGTATTGGTGAGGACATGGAGGGACTGCAACTCTCTCACACTGCTCCTGAGGATGGAGGATGGTACAGTCTCTTTGGAAAACAGAGTGGCAGTTTCATATAAAGTTAAACAGCCATGCACCCTGTGATCTGGAAATTCCACTCCTCAGTATTAGCCTAAGAAAAATAAAAGCGTGTGTTTGCACAAAGTCTTGTTCACAAATGGTCATAGCAACTTTATTTTTAAAAACCCTCAAACTATAAGCAACCCGATTGTCTATCAACAGGTGAGTGAATAAACAAATTGTGATCTGTTGGTGCAATGGAATACCACCTGGCAGTGAAGAGCGAATGACTGATACAGACAACAGTGAGGAATCTCACAAACAGAATCCTGAGCCCAAGGAAACAGACATGAAAGAGCAGAAATTATATCATATGACTTCATGTACACAAAACTCCAAGAAAGTCCAACCTAATCCATAGTGACAGGCAGCAGAGTGTGGCTGCCTGGGGCCAGTGGGGAGAGAGACATGGAATGCAGAGGGGAAGGAGGGAGCTTTGGGGGTAAAGGAGATGTTCTGAATCAAGCTGTGGCAGAGGGTGCATGGGTGCTTACATTTATCCAAGCTCCCCAAAGTGTAACCTTTGGATGTGTGTGGTTTATTATAACAAAATTATGAAAGTTGATTTAAGAAAGCAACCGACCCCTCCTCCAGGGCTCTCATGACTCATCCTGATTCTCTCTGAACCAGGAAGATGTACAGAGCCAGTGACCATTCATCTACCCAGGGCAGAGAGCCTGACCCAGACCTCCTGCTGGGCTTTCCCATTGGGTCAGGATCGCTGAGCCAGGGAGGCACCAAGGCTGGTCTCCTCAGCTGGTTCCCATCTGTGCTTCCAAATCCAGGTGTCCACCTTGGTGAGGAGGACTTGCAGAATGGAACAGCTTTGGCTGTCACCTGCTCAGAGACAACACTCTGGCTCCAGGCTCAGAGGTGGCCACCCATCCTCTGAAGTAGACTGGGGGTCTTAGGTGAGGTTGGCCTTTTCCCCAGGAAAAGCCAAGGCAGTGCAGAGACAAGCACGGCGGTCTGATAGAGATCTGAGAGAGATCACCCTTGGCTTCCACAGTTTTGAGGCCAAAGGTCAAAAGGTCAGCCTGAGATCTGTTCTCCTTACAAAAACTCAGTTTTTCTGCAAGGCTGGCTTTGTATCAGCCTTTGGGGATTCTGGATGCCCTCCCTTCTCTCCTGCCGCCCAATGCCCCTGCAAAGAGGGTTGCAGTTACCAACATTGACACTAAGCAGTGTTGGGAATCTGGGAAAAAGTGCTCTACACTCCATGGAAGGAACATTTCAGGAGAGGGAGGAGAGATCAGAACACCCATCAATGGGGAGTGAGGCCAGTGGGGAAGCAAAGGCTCTGGTATGGGCTGGCACAGTGGCCCCAGGTGAGGCCAGGGCCTACTGATAGGCTGCCTGGAACTTCCACTTCCACTTAAAACAGTTCAGCATCCTCTGACCCACGCCTGGAGGACAGAGGCACCCTTCTCCACTGGGGTCCGAGGCTTGTGGGTATCTGGCTTCAGCTGCCCCCGGCCTCTCTTATTCACACTGCCTTCTCTCCTTCCTGCCTCCCTGCCTTGGCCCAGGCCATCCCTTCCTTCATTGTTGCTTGTGGCATATTCTAATTTGCATTCCAGTCTCCAATCCAGGGACTTCTAAGAAGCTTTCCCTGATCCTCCCAGCGGAATTAATTGTTCCCTCCTCTGTGCTCAGAGAACACTTGACTTACTCGACCATTTATTTCTGGGCTTGCTTTCATGACCACCTCCTCCCACGAGGGCATACCCTATGTCTTTGTAAGGTCCTTTCCTGAGCACCTGTGACAGGGCATCTAGGAAACGCTTGTAGGGGCCGCGAGTGCCCTTGACCTGTGCATGAGCATTTCTGTGGATACTGGCATGCTGGGCAGACAGGCCCTGTCTGCATATGGGCAGCTGAGCTCTAGCATTTGGGGCAGGACCCTGGGGCTCGGCCCTATAAGCCAGACTGGACAGCCAAAAAGGGGCAGTCTTGGAAGCAGGAGCCTGCCCGCTAAGCCTGTGATATTTACCAGACTGACAGTTTCCCAGCCAAAGCAGCCCAGAGACTGGGAATAGCTGGAGAAAGTGGGTCATCTTGACTCTTATTCAAGGCACCAGGGAGAGCCCTGGGGTTTAGCCATGGCAGTGATGGAGACTGATCCTGTCATTTGCTCGCATCCAAATGAAAGGGATTAGTGGCTGCACCAATATACTAATTTTCTGTGCAACATAGAGCAAGGAAAGCCAGTGGAGATTTAACAATTCTGTGTGTGCATGTATGCATATGTGTGTGTATGTTACAAATACATGTACGCTATCTTTGCCCACATCACGTGTACGATGTTCAAATGCAAATACACATAACTGACAGGGCAGAGAAAGGGCATACGCTTTAGAATGTGGAGGCTCCGGTTTGAGTCCCAGCATTCACTCAGGACCTCTACCCTCCCTGAGCCTCAGTTTCCTCATCTGAGATGCAGACATGGTGTCTGTCCTCACAGGACGACTGTGCAGAGCCAAACAGCAGCGAGAGACACAATGAGGAGTCCAGTCGTAGGCATGAGAGGGGTCTTCAGAAGCCGTTTCTGCTTCAGTTGGACTTCCCAGTGTGGATGACATTCGGGTCACCGGTTCACACTCAAGGTCCATTTGCAGACCCCATGCCTCCAACCTTCAAATGGAGCCAGGAGTGGCACTATCCTTGAAGGGAATGGATACTCAGGTATATCACAGAGCTAGCTCCAGCTTATTCTGTGACCTTGGATGGCCGTTTTTCCTCAGCTTGTCCTCAGCTTCCTCATTTGCACGATGGAAGCATTGGCAATCTGTGCATTCTGCGTCTCTCAGAGCCCTTCGGGAGCAAGGAGGAGAGAAGGCTCTGGGTACCTGTCTAGGCAAGGATAGGTATGACGGGGTGGGCTCAGTGGACAAGAGAATGATCACAAAGTGGGGACAAAGTCTAATTGCCAAAGGTACCACTTTATGTCACCCTTCACTAATATCCGTCCTTTAGCCTCACAGCCGTCACCTCCTCCTCCCAATTACAGAAGGATCCATGTTAAAATGAGGTTTTCCTCTTAACTTCGACACTGAGCCCTGTTGTGTGGTCCTTGACAACCTCCCTTCTGAATGGAACGAGCTCATAATGAGGCCCTTTCCCAGCATAGAGAGCCAAGCCCATGCCCTCCCCCTCTGTGGGCAGATGGCACGGTAGACTCTGCCCTTTCTTCATTTCTCCTGCTCTGCAGAGGGAAGGGGAGAAGAGAAAAGATCACTTTCCTCATTTCACAGATGAGCAAGGGCCTCCCACCGTGGGCCCACAGCTCCCAGCATTCAAGGGCTGCCCACTGGCTCTGCCTTAGGAAACCCTTACGTCATGGTGCAACTTCAAGCCCTTTTCCAGTCCCCTCCCTGCCATATCCCTTCCCCATGCCCCATGCCTAGGCTGGAACAAATGTTCCATGCTCCCTAGACATCCTCTCTAGAATAGCCTCCCTCCTTCTTGGCCTAGAGAACTCCCTTAAATCATTCTCAGCTTGGCCCACGTTGCCTCTCTGGTGTGCACAAATTGCTAAATCCTGGCCCTGACCTTTGGATACTCCTTGGATACAGGGTGCATCTAACCACTTAGGAGCTCACTTAACCCCTTCCTGACCTGCAGGTGGGAGCTCAGAGTGGGATCCCTGCCTGCCTGACGCCTCCTCCCCCAGTCTCAGCACAGGCTCTAGACAGAAGAGCCCATGGAATGTTTACTGAATCAAGGATCCTGGTAGTGTCTGTGAAAACTGACTATTCTGGGGCCTCTCTTGCTCTGGGAGCAAGAGAAGGGCCCTGGATTCATTCTGTGAAGATGTCTTCAAAGAGACCCACAGGCTTATGTTGTCCCCAGTTCCAAAGCTGAACTTACTCCCAGGATTCCAGGATGGGATCTGACCTTTCCTATTCAGGTTACTACAAAAAAAAAAAAAAAAAAATCATAGACTGGGTGGCTTGTAAATGATAGAAAATGATTGCTTACAGTTCTGGAGGCTGAAAAGTCCAAGATCAAGGCGCTGCCAGGTGCAATGTCTGGTGAGAGCTCACTTTCTGGTTCATACACAGTGCCTGCTAGCTGGGACCTTGCATAACAGAACAGGTGAACAATTTCCTGAGGCCTCTTTTATAGGGGCACTAATCCCATTCATGAGGGCTCCACTCTCATGACTGATTCACCTCCCAGATAAGAGGCCCCACCTCTGAACACAGTCGCAATGGAGATTGGGGTCAACATATGATGTTTGGAGACAATATTCAGACCATAGCAGAATCCCAGCTCAATTTTGTTTGGGATTCCTCTTGGGTCCCCCTCCTATCCTCTCCCCTCATCTTTTAACCCAGAGATAGAGAAATGGAGAGCAGCCAAGAAGCAGAGAAGGAGAAAAAGTACAAGAAGAGAGACATAGGGTGAGGCAGAGATAGATAGACAGGAAGAGATAAAGAGACAGAGAGAGAAGAGGAGTAGAATGAAAGGGATAGTGAGGAGACAGGCTGAGAAGCAACGAGAGGACCATTGATGGGAGGAGCAGGAAGAGGAGGCAGGAGACAGGAGGCCCTGGGGCCCAGGCAGCCTCACAGCTGCAAACAGAAGCCCACCAGCTTGGCAGCCAGTGTCTACCTCCCGCATGAGACCCTAGCAAGAGGCGGTAGCAGCTGGGACTGGCAGTTGGCTGTCTCTGCTGAGCCCAAGCCTCTGTGCCTGACCTTAGCCCAGCTGCTCCAACCTTCCTGCCCTCCTGCCTGCAGCTGCCTGGCCCCCTGCACACTCCAAGAGCTGGAGGCTGGGTAGTGGGTAGCAGGGCCCACCCTCTCAGTTAGCTCTGCCAGGGAGGAGGGCAGCTCCATCATATGCCAGCAGCGGGAATCATCCAGAAACTCATTCCATTTGGCTTGGGGATGAGACATGTGGTTTTGTGACAGTGGGTCTCCTTTCTAGTTAGGGACTTACCGAGGGGTGTGTTGAAATCAGCCAGCTTTTTCTTGAGTTCAGTGAATAGAATGAATTCACTGGGTACGATGCTTTTCAGGTTTTGGGGGCATCTCTGCTAATGCTATTTCTTGGGTGCACTTTACCTAACATCCCTGCCCTGTGGGTGTCACTCCAGCAGAGTGCTCTAAGTGTCAGCTTCTAAGTGGCAGAGCCTGGACCTGAATCTGAGTTTGCAGGTGCCCAGCTCCACACTTCCCCCAACTCTGTGGTCTAGCCCTGGCTGACTGGTTGGGGAAAAACTGTGGGTGGGCTATGGGCATGAGGCTGGTAGGTGTCCGGCTGAGATACAAGGTCAGCGTCCTTTCTCTCCCATTTTGTGGAGTCTGAAGTCTTACATTTAGGGATGCAGGGTGAGTCAGCCCACATTATTTTTAAAGCAATGAAAGTCTTTTCAATTTTTTCCCTTGAAGGGCTACTGATTCTTTGTGTTTTACTGCACTTAACTAGAATCAGAGCCCAGAAGCTTGCTAGATGGCTTGGGATAGATAGAGCCAGGGACCTAAAACATGGTTAGAAATAATTGACATGTAATGAGATGAGGGAAACCTTTCCCCAAGTTCCTCTTGGGACAAAGGTTGAGATCCCCATGCACCCGAGTAGGGGCGGAAGGACCTGAATGAAGGAGCAGCGAGAGGCTTTGTGGGAGAGGACCAGGAAGGGAGCAGGTGGAGGGACCAAGGCTGGGGTATTTGTGGACCACGAGGTTTGTGATGTGACCCCATAACATGTGAACTTCTGGGGCACCAGCTTGGTCAGGAGATGTTTATATGATTCTCCTGCGAGTGGGAAGGAGTCAAGGACAGGAGACCTTGGAATTGGGGGCTGCAACCAAGTGAGCTTAAATATGCAGGGCCCAGAGGCCTTAGCTGACATCTGGGTACTGGATACATGAAAAATATGGCCAGGATGAGGGGCTGAAGGCAACTGGGAATGTATTGGAGAGTGAGTGAGTCAGGATCCAGGAGATTCTGCCAGGTTGGAGTGGGGCTAAGTCTGTGGTGTTGAAATTTACTTGGCACAGGAGACTCCTGGTCAAGATGACTGACGAGGCTGATGCAAGATCGCCCCTCCCTTTACAGATACCCTCTACGTGCTTGAAGAAAGAGCAAAAGAAGGAGGGGCATAAGGAGAGACTGTTGAAACCACAGAGACCAGAGTGGATCTATGTTTAGGAGCCCTGGGGGAAGGAGGCGAGGTGGTCTCAGGGCCTGGACCTGGGTTCCCTAGGGAGAGTCGGGAGCCAGGAAGGAGTCGTGCCGTCCACAATGGGAGGCTGGAACCCCCTTGCCTGTGGGAGGTGAAACGATTGGCTCCAATTATTCAGCCCTGTCTGAATATATCCACACGCCTGCAATGGCCTCATCGTGGGTGGGGTAGTTGTCCATGCCCCTTCACTTTGGGCTCAGCTGTGTGACTGGCTTTGGACAACATACCAGATGCCTGAATAGAGATCCAGAAAGTGGTAAGAGCCCAAAGTGAGGCTAAATCTGTAAGGATGGAGTTGAGTTGGGACTGGAGGCTTTTGGCCAACAGGGTTGACAAAGCTGACCTGTGCTGGAAGGTGACAGTGTGCCTGTCTGAACCTGAGTCTCTCATTTCCACTAGCTTTCTCAAGTCTCTGCCCACATCTTGCAAGGCACATGCCCTGGCAAGCCCACCGTTCAAGGAAGATGAGACATGGGGAACAGAGCTACCTAAGCTGACCGTGGAGGGGTATCTAACTTTCCTAGTCTTCCCAAAATGGGGGTATCCTGAGACATGATAGAACTTTCAGGACCAAAACTGAGGAAGTCCTGGGCAATAGAACAGCTGGTCACCCTACCCACATGACTGCAATAAGAAGCAAGGCCAACCCAGTGCCACAGTCTGCGAGAGCTACCACGTCCACCACAGCCTAAGTTGGCCAACACACATTATTGTATTCTCACAGATCTTGTGGTTGTTTGTTACACAGTAATATTGTAGCAGTAGCTAGCAGATACATCTCCCAGGAGCCTGAAGTCACTGTGAGAAGTGAGCTGGCTACACCAATGGACCCCAGAACCTGATTGACAAAAAATACAAAATAAAACCTGCCCCTTAATAGATGTATTACGCCAATAGCGCTCAATCCTGAGTACATATTAGAATTGCCTGGGGAGGATTAAAAACAAACAAACAACCTGACGCCCACAGTATGCTCTAGAAAATTTATTCAAGCCTTCTGAGATGGGTTCTTACCGTCAGAGTTTTTCTGAAAGGCCACTAGGTGATCCTAATGGGCAGGTGGATTAAATAGCAGATGAGACACACCTGAAAGAACAATGAACCATCGCATGCCAATTCCTCCCTACCCAGAATGGGAGATGCAGCTTGGGAACAGTTTCTGTGAAGACAACTCTGAGATCTGAGTGGACCCAGGATCCTTTGTGTTGTCAGGATCTTGCAACTATGAAGAATGGTTAGGAGGAGAGAGATGTGAGAGTCCTTCCCTGCACACATGCGAGTGAGCTAAGTTCTGAGTCCTGGACTCTAAGAGTAATGTGGACAGTGTGAGGTGTCTAGGCCAGCACGCCCCACTTAATGTGTCCAGGAAGTACCTGTTAAGATGCAGGATCTGATTTGGGAGGTCTGGGGTGGGCCTGATACTCTGCATTTCTACACGAGCCCAGGTGACCCCCATGCTGCTTTGAGCATACTTTCAGTAGCAAGGAGGTTGGAGGTGAGGGCATAGGACACCAAGTTCCATGAAGACAGCCCTGGACTGCTGATACCAGAGTGGAAAAGATTCTTCAGGGGCCTCCCATTCTGATAGGGTTGCCAAGGGGTAACAAGACTCAGGTAAGATCTGGAGCAGAGGAAACATCCTATTCAGATACTGAGACAAAGTCTAAGATGGAATGATTGCCACAGGAGGTTCTAGCCAGAGGCTCGGTTACCCCTTGGAGTTAGGGCTGTGGAGTGGTACCCAGGGAGGCCATCTGTTCCTTCTTCAAGGCCCCTTCTTGACTCAGAATCTTTGATTCTCACGTTCTTGCATTTCTGAAGGAAATGAATCAGAATCTGGGTGAGAATCTGGGGAATGGAGGAGGGCAGAGGCCCTTCTGTGAGACGTCCCTCCTAGGCACACAGCAGGCTTGTGTCCTACTGGGGACCCAGGCAGGTGCAGCCCTGCAGGTGGACTCCCTGGGTTCTCTCTTGGGCTAGAAGGAGGCTGTGGTCCTCTAAGAATGAACAGCACATCTCTGATCAGCAGAAGGTAACTTCTTAGTTAAACTACTTAGCTGTGGCCAAGCAAACCTCAGCTTCCAGAACAATCTAATTTGATGACATTTGTGCTCAGTGCTTAGCTTCCAGAACAATCTAATTTGATGACATTTGTGCACACTGGCAGCAGGATTCCAGTGTTGTGGCTGTTACTGCCACTGGGCAAGCCCCCTTCCATCTTCAGTCCTCAGTTTCCCACTCTGTACCATGGAATTGTGTGAATGTGTCTCTAGTTCTGACTTTCCACAACTTCAAGAAAACTCCTGACTGTTTTAGCTGCCAGACCTCATCAGAGGAATGAAAATTTGGCTGATCCAGTGGAAGTGAGATGTTAGTGTGACCTTTCTCTGCATCTCCTTGGGAAGGAGTTTAGGAGTGTAGTGCCAGGTGGTGGGCAGGGGGCTGCAGCTGTGGCCAGCCTATGCTGGGCACCTTTGCTGCCTTAGGCTTTGGGTTAAACGGAGCACTTGGGCCTCCAAGGGGCAAGTCCATCTGGAGCTCCAGACTGCACTCTCTCTCCCTGGCTTCTGCCACACTTGCCCTGCTCCAGGCCTGAGCCTGCTCAGACATCAACAGTGAGGGCCAGTAGGAAGGGGAGGTAATAGGGATAGAGGTAGCTGAAAGCTGGAGCTCACTGGTTGGGAGGAGCGGGAGAGGGAAGGACAGGGCATTCAAGCCTCATGTCCAAAACACTGAACAAGGACCAAAGACCTGGTGCTGATTTGGGGGTGGGAAAACTGGATGGCATATTTGTAGGATGCACTGAGTCATGCTGAGGTGACCACTCTCAGTGGCTCACATGTCAGGCCCCGCAGGGACTGGAGGAGGACTCTGCTCCACACACTCTATCAGAGATCCAGGCTGAAGGCCCCATGCCTTCAGGTCTCACCAAGGAAGAGGAAAGAGGCTGTGTTAAAAGCATGCCTGTTCTTACACGCTCTACGCTGGAGGTGCCAGTAGTCACTGACTAAAAGGGCAGGGTTGTCTTCTACATGTTTTTAAAAGAGAGAAGAACCAGACCTAGCGCCCCAAAGGGATACCTGTGCCATGCATAGAGGCTTCAACGCATGGAGCACTCTCAGTGAGCAATCTCATTTACTTCTCAGCTAGGATTAGTGTTATCACACCCGTTTTCCAGATAGACAGAGTAAGGACATGAAAGATGATCTCCTGACATCGCACAGACAGGATGCATCAGACATAGGTTTGAATTCCATTCTGCCTTATCCTGCTCGAGTCTGTGTCCTCCAACATTGAATTCCTGCTCCCATAGAGGAAGCATCAGGTTCCTGACCATTTGGGAGAGTCCCTGAGCCTGTAACAGCGGACATCAGGGACACAGACACTCAGGTTGGTTTCAAGGTGAGAACTTAATCTGCCCCCTGCAGAAGGGAGAATTTGAAGGATTCTCTATTCCGGGAGATTCTATGCGGAAGAAGCCCCACCTTGCAGGCAGGGCAAGCCCAGCATGGGCAAGTCAGACCCGGAAGTCCCAGGCTTATTCCCACCAGGCTGTCAGATTTGAAGTCAAGCTTCCCCTGCCCCAGCCCCCCTGGCAAGACCTGTGGATATACTTCCTGCCCTGGTCACACTGGCCCAGGCATGGGGGCTGGTGGGAATTCCGGCTGGGAGGGGCTGCACTGGTGTGGCAGGAGGAGACCCCTCTGTTGAGAATGCTGGGTCCAGTGGGAGGGGAGCCCATGGCCCCTTCCTGGCACATCATACTCGGGGTGCGGCAGCCATCAGAGGCTCCTGTGCCTTGGGGCCAGCCACAGCTGGAGCTCCTCAGCAGGGTTCCTGATGGAAAGCAGGGCGAGGCCAGTTCCTGCATTTTGGAGCACTCCTGTCAAAACAAAAGTAGCAGGAACAAGGGCAGAGTGGAACAAATGGTACCTTTTATGTATGAAGCTATTCAGAGTCCCCTTGGGAAGCGGACTACTGGCCTCTATGCGAGTTCCTGCTGGGCCCTCTCCCATCTCCCCTCTGCTTTCCTCAGCACCTTGCCCTTTGGATATCACCTCAGCGCTTGTTACAATCTTAAGGGGCTCCTGACAACTTTATGCTTGCAGCTTGGCCAGCACCCATCTGCACAGGTCTCAGGGGTGGTTTCTGAGGCCCAGCAGTATTTCAAGGCATGCATGGACATTGCCATGTTGGAAACTGCCAGTTGTAAAGGAACCATTAAAAACAAATGTCCTGTGTTTTCAATCTCTCTCACCTGCCAAGAGGTTTTCTTGGTGGCGCTGGCCCAGAAAACCATGGCAGATGAAGATTAGATTAGAATAAATTGATTTAGAAGTGACACGAGGCTCCTTGGGAGAGGCTTAAATATTTCATACATGTGTATGACATAGATTTCAGCCAGGCCCTACAGGAAGAGGGAGGGAAATGGAAATCTCACACCCCGGTTCAGTGCAGCCTCAGACTTGGCTGGTCTCTTATGCTACAGCACAGCCCTCTCTGCTTTAGCTTCTTTATCTTTAAAATGGAGACCAAATATGTCCAGGGCTAACCTTCTACAATGCTTATGATGTCCCCAGGTTGAAAAGCCTGACTGAATTGGAGCCCTCTTTCAGGATTCCCTGGAGTTCTGGGCAATGACTGGGCTGAGGGCTTAAGACGGTCTTGAAGCCATCTGGGGGTTCATATACTGAATGCCCTGAGGTTCAATTCCCCAAACCCTAAGCATCCTCTAGACAAAGCTGTGGTCCTCTCCCTCACCCTGCCCCCACCTGCTCACAGATGGAACTGGCCTCCATTACTTTTCCCTCCAGCTGTACCAAACCTTCTCCAAAGGTGATTGTCCTGGGGCCTCCACAAAGGTGGAGGGGGTAGTTTTTTTCCAGGGCCTGCATCCTCCAGGCATGTCACTGCCCCAACACTCTCCCAAGGAGGTTACTTAATCTTAGGAGGACAGAATAATTTGCATATTGAGCTTGGAAACTGCAGGCCACCTGGGGTTATTCCTTGGCCTCAATTTGCGTTGGTGGCTCCAAGAGAAGATGATGTCAGAAGAATTAGGGATGGTTACTAGTCCCTAGAATAACTGGGTAGAATTTCTTCTGGTAGGAGGCTAGGAATTTCACCCTGTACCCCCGTAAATGTCTTCCTGGGATCCAGGCAGGAAAGAGCAGAGAGGCGTTTCTGCAGGCTGGAAAACCAGGAAAGCTTCTTGGCAGAAAGAGAATCTGAGGGCAAGGGCTCTGGCCTTAGTTAGACCTACACATCTGATTTCTGGGGGGAGGAGACAGCCAGAGAAAAGAAAGACACACTTTCTTATTGCCTTAGAGGAAATTCATCTCCATGAACAAGTCTCTTAGAGTGTGTGAGGTCTCTTTGCGAAGTTTTGCTCCTTCAGGGCAAAGAATTTTAATATGGCTTTTGAATGTCTGGCAAATGAATTAATCAGAAGGGATGGAGAATTATCCTTGGGACAACTTGTGTGGCCGCAGGCCTCTCTGGACCTTTCCGGAGATCCTGATCCTGCTGACTGAGGTCCTGGGCAGGTCCCTGTCACCGCTGTCACCTCTCTCCCTTGCCAACCCTTCATTCTAACCTCCCAGGAGGTGCAGACAGGGGCGGTTCTCTGACCACAGACAGGTCCGGGGAGCCCCACACTGAGAGGCGAAGGGGCTGACAGGAAGGGGGTTTGCTCATTATTTGAAAAGGCAAGTATGTGCCTGGGAAGCTACTGCCCCATCCCCAGCGGATAGGGGGATGTTGGAGAAGGCCAGTCTTCCATTGTTCTTCACAAACACTGAGGACTCGCAACGTGCCTTGTGGCTCGGAGGAGGCAGCACCAGACAAGATAATGTTCTCTCACTTTGGGACTGGGGAAGAGGAGAAAAAAGTAAACAAACAAATAAATAGGCACATCAAGATGATTTCAGCATCCTACGTGCTACAAGGGAAGTAAACAAGGGTAATGAGACAGAGGATGAGCAGGGGTGTGGCTTTTATCAGGTGGCCAAAGGTCCTCTCTGAGAAGGCAGAGGGCACAGAGGAAAGGAAAGAGAAGATGCAGAAAGGCGAGTGAGGAGGCAGTTGTCACTGTCCAGTAGGGATGCTAGTGGCTGGGCCAGGAGGTTGACAAGGGAGACAAGGAAAGTGAACATATACGGAACATATTTTAGGAGTGTGACTGACAAGATTTGCTGATAGATTGGATACCATAGGTACTGAGAAGAGAGTTGCATAGAGAAAGGTTTCAGGGAGAAGTGTATGTATTTCTTTATTTTCTGCCCTTTTCCATCAATAATGTGCAGCTTCTTACAAAAGAACACAAACAATAAAATAAAATATTGTATTTCAAGAATTCGAACCAAATGGGAAAAAGCACACAAACAGCCCCACCCTAGGGACCAGCAGAGATATTGTGGCTAAGTTTCAGATTTGACTCTGACTTTCTTAGAAGACAGGAGAAAGGAAAGGATATGAAGTCAAGGTAATATTTGCGATTTTTTTTTTTTTTAGTAAAAACCCAAAGCATATCACTTTCTTGAAGGGAGGCAAAGATTCTCTTAGCACTGGAGTCTGTGTATTTCTTCCCAGGTGGACATTTACAAAAGACTCTGCTTGCAATGCAGAGTGGGATCTTAAAGATGCCTGTGGCACCTGCATCAAGACAGTGTACCTGACTTTCCTAAGAGACACTGGTACTGCTGAAATGTAGCCGAGTGGAGAAAGGCATTATGGGAGCCTCCTTATGGCTCATGGAAGATGGAATGCTAAACTGTGCTTGGCAACCAGAGGCAAGAAGCATAGCAAAATAAAGAAGAGCTAAAGTGTTAGACTGGGGAATAGAAAAAGCATTGGACGAGTCAAAAAGTCACTTGCATTTTCCCTACATTTGCTTTGAATGTTCTACAGCTTATTTTCTTTGATTAATAAAATTAGTGTACACATACACATCAGAAACAAAATGGAAAAATACCGAAAAGAACAAATAAAATACAAATCTTTCCCTCTGAGCTAAGCACTATTTCCTGTTTCATGCATTTATTGTTAATCTTACAAACACACGTGCGTGTGCACACACGCACACATATGTGTGATAAATGTATGCTACATTTCTTTTCTTCGATGTACATTTTTTGTATTTTAATGTTTCTGAAATCAGGATGCTTCTTATCGTTGACTTAATGTTTCCCTTTTTTCTGAAATACTAAGTCAATGATGCATCTTAAAAGCAGTGTCATTAGAATAGAGAAAAGATAGAAAATGGTCACAATATTAGTGTTCCTTGTGCATATGTAATTTTGTCTCCTACTTCCATTTAACATTACATCACGAAGATTGTCACATGCCTTGTGATATTCTTGGAAGATATTATTTTTTACCGGCTACATAATATTCCATCATAAGGACGTCCCACGATGGACTTAACTCTGACCTTACTGAAAAACAATTTCTCAATCACATAACAATGAGAAAGCTACTCACACATACCTTGGAGTGAAACTATGTAGCTTTATGTTACCTCTGAAAAAGAAAGTTTATATGTGTCCAGGCAGCATTTGACAGAGTGGAGGGATGACTCAGAAGTTCTCATCCCTTCCACTGCCTGAGCTGTGTGACTGGGGCATGTGATTTCATTTCATTGGGCCTGGATTTCCTTCTGTGTAAGAAATAAGTTTTGCTGGAATTCTTTCCATTTGAAAGATGCTCAGAGCTAAACCTTGGTGGAATAATCCCAAGTGGAATATAGGAAGGAGGTGACTTTGAGGTTTGAGTTGTGTCATCAATGAGGAATTAAATGGGTGTTGATACTTCCAAGCCCTGGGGGATACAGTGTCCCTAGGATGAAGGGCCTGCCACCACTCCGGCACTTGGATCCCAGCCTTCTCTCAGACACTCTGAGAGGTGTGATGCAGCTCTGTGTGCAAGAGCTTACAGTGCACCCTCATTCTTATGGGGGCCCAGTATTTTAGACCAGATGGAGTTTCCTTTTCAAAATATTTTCCCCCAAAATAAGAGCTTAGCAAGTGGCAGAACAACCACTGGCTGCTGGGTTTCCCGTGCTGTGCCTGTTCAGAGCTGTGGGCTGGTTGCCAACCCCAGGGGGATTTTCATCTCGAGCCCAGAGGACTTTAGAGGTGGAAAGGGATTTGGAGGTCAGAGATGTTGCATTACTTAACTTTCTGCTTTGTATAAAATAAGCACTCCTCAAATATTTGTTGAATGATGAGTGACTGAAAACACGGAGTGTGACTGCCAAGAAAGGTGCCCGTGGAAATCAAAGGCCTTTGATGTTGAGGAGGAATGTGCTGTGCACAGGTCTGCTTGTTTCGCACATCCTGTGATTCTATGAATTGAGTGTCAGAGGGAGGAGGGAGAAGCGGTTCCCTCCCAGGGCTTGTGAGAGTTGGTTAACCTCTTGGGGACTTCATTCATTCAACGAATGCATTCATGCAGCGGCAAGATTTATTGAGTGTGGCTATGAACCCGGCACTGTTCTAGGCTCTGTGGGGACATCAGGAAATAACCGTCGAAGATTCCTGCCTTGTGGCGTAAAGAGAGGAGAACGAAGGATGACTGCAGATTTCCTCAATTGGAGACAGGACTGCAGACTCAAGGTTTCCCAGGCAGGTTCAAAGTCAGGGCAGGTTCCCTGGAAATGAAGGGGTGGAACAGACTTTCCATCCCTTCCACCCCCTAAAATGTCAGCCTATGAGGACAAGTCCCTTGAGTGAATGCAAATGAGCTGCAGGTGGAGACTTCAAGGATGGCTTTGCTCTCCTGGATTTTATAGTCATATATTTTTGAAAAACTCAGTATTTTTGTAGTTTCTAATCTCATCTCCCAGCATCCTCTTGGGGCCCATCAAATGAGCGTTGTTGAAGGTGGATGATAGGAAAGCTGCTTAGGGGGCTGTGAGCACCAGGACCCCATCTCCCGTGTGCTTGTGGTGTGACTCCAGCACACCCCTTCCTCACCTCGGAACTCAGGTTTTCCCTCCTACAAGGCCTGTAGGCGAGACTGGCTCTCAAGGGGCTCCCACAAAGGATCCCACTTAGGATCTTGGTCCCGCCGTTTCTCTGGCAGCAGCTCCTGTTTGTTTATGAAGTCCACCATGAAGCCTCAGGCTGCTGCCCCATGGATGGTGGCCCCTCCAACCTTCATACATTCAGCCAACTCTCTTTTCCCCCTCTCCAAGACTCAGTTTCACTATTAGCAGAAGTGGTGGCACTAATTAATCTGGTTCCCTTCGCACAGTCCTTGAGTTTCCAAGGCATGTTGCCATCCACCATCTCATTGGAGTTTTACAATCACCCTAGGAGGAGGCAGAAACAGGGCGTGTCCTGCCCATTTGGTAGGTGAGGGATTTGAGGATCGGAAAGGTTAAGTGACATGTCCAAGTCATAGCAAATGGCAGAGAGAGGCCCCTAGCCCCTGACTCTGGACACCAATTCCAGACCCTATTCCGCCTACCTTGCAGCCAGGGGTAGCTAACATGTGCCTAGTATGAGCCCAAGGGGAGCTTTGGGCAAGCCCTGCCAGGAAGGGCAGGAGGCTCCTGTAGGGGACCTGAGTGGGAGTCCTGGGCGGATGGGGACCTAGAAAAGCCAGTGCTGCAGTGCCAGGCAGAGTGGAGGCCATTTCTCTCTGGGATGCACTCTCCCCTCCTGCCCTTTAAAACTGCGCTGCCATTGGACTGCTGCTGCAAGCCCTCTGACATGACCGTTCATGATTACCAGATAGACAAGACGGAGGAATGTCTCAATCCTGATTAAATAAAGCAGACTTCTTACAGGCTGAACTTCAACCCCACTGACTGTTTAATGGATCAGCAACGAGGGGGAGGGAGGTGTCTAGTGGCCTGCCACTGGGCTGTGTCCTCAGCCGTGTCCTGTTACACTGCCTCCTGGGAAGGTGGATGATGGCACAGGTAGCAGCTGACTCATGGCATTGGAGGGCGACACTAAGCTGGGAGAAGTTGAGGCTGTTTTGATTGACAGATGTAGGATCCAAATGATGGAATGACGGGCTGACTAAACCAAGAATAAATGTCAGGTTCTGCTTGGCAACCCCAAACCTACACTTGCATAGGAAGTATGTTACACATAGATGACTTTGCAGCATCATTTGTGGAGGGAAAAAGGAGGCATTTATTTTGTAGTACATAAGGAGTGACTTGTGAGACTGTCAGAAGAAGCTGTTAGCAGCATGGATTATATTAATAAAGGTAGATTTTCCAACAGAGGGAGGTGATGATCTTAGTTTATTCTACACATATTCAGATAAGTGGGATTATTGAGTTAAAGATTTTGATTATTTTGATAATCCTTGCTATATATTGCCAGATTGACTTCTAGCTATCATGTACCTATCTTCCTGCCCACCAGCAATACACAATGAGTGATCCTTTCACTGCATTCACACCAGCATTAAGTATTATTCTTTTAAAACATGAGTCAAATATGTCATATTTTAATTTGCTTATCAACAGTAAAGATACGTTTCATTTTGAGCTTAGTGGTCGCTTGTGGTTCTTCTGTGAATTCGTATTACTTTCCAGTTTTCTTTTGGGGTTTTCACCTTTTTCTTCATGATCCAAATGAGCTCCTTGCATTACAGATGCTCACTCTTCTCCTTCACAGTTGTTTGTAAACATTTCAAAGGGAAATATTTTCTGCAATCTCTCTTTTTCTCTCTCCGGAGCCAGTATCCTGGATGCCTCGGTCTCAACTTGCGTGAAATGTCCCGTGAAATTCCTGGAGAGCCTTCCAGGCCATATGCTCGCAGCTCTGGTGCTCACATGTCGGAAACGATGTGGCTCATCCTCCCCTGCCTTTGCCACCATATGTGCGTGCCCCTGATCTGACCAGCAGATTGGCAGCGGGGGGAGGATGTGCCCATGGCTGGCAGAGGGCGCCTGGCGCATCTCGACACCCTTGGAAGAGAGAAGATGGCAGCAAGGATTCCCTAAGAAACCATCCCTTTGTTCTGAAAAAAAGCCCTGGATTGGGTTGTTCCTGGAAACTGGGACACTGAAATACACCTCTACATCAAACTGAGCCTCCAGTTCTCACACAGGGGCGTGGAGCAAGATGGATGTGTCCTTGTGCTAGGCTATGCAACAGAGAGCTCGGGTTCAAGTGACAGTTGTCACTTCCATCTTCTGCCACTGTGGGTAGGCTGTCTCACCTGTACAGCTTCCGTTTATTTATCTGCTGCTGTTCTTAGATGCTGGTGGAGCTGTGCTCAGTGTGCTTAAATATTGCCCTTCCAGAGGTCTGATGGCTTCATCAACTCCCATACTCCTCAGATGCTGGAAGGGGCAGGCTCAGTGTACCCCTGTGGATCAGTCGGCTTCTTGATGGGTTTTCCTGATGGATTTGCCAGGTAAATGGTAATCCTGGCAATTTCAGCAATTCCAGAGTCCTAGATGGCCAGGCAGGGTTTGGCTGGGGACCAAATTCAGCCACCACCTGGCTTTTGTAAATAAAATTGTATTGGTACACAACCACACATGTTTATTCATGTTGTGTCTGTGGTGGCTTTTGCACAATGGCAGGGTTGAGTAGTCGTGACAGAGATGGTATGGACTGCAAAGCCTAAAATATTTACTCCCTGGTCCTTGACAGAAAATGTTTGCTGACCCCTGCTCTAAATTAATGGTTACAAAGTCTGGTGCAGGGAACAGCATCTACAGAGCAATCACAACCCTGGAAAGATGAAAACCTGGAGTCTAACTTTTAATAAAGCTAGATTCATTTAATATAGAGATTACCCTATATTTCAAGATGATAGCCTGCTTTTTTCCCTACTAAAATATCTTCAATTTTATGAAATAATTGGAATGGTAGACTTGCAGTTATTTTTTAAAATGTCCTCACTTGACCAGATAACGAGTGGGTCACTCTATGTAGACTTCCAAAATAATTTTAAAAATTTATACATCTGTGTAATCCCCATGTCAGGGAGCACTAATATCCCACCTGAGAGGAGCCTTTGGAAGGCTTCCACACAACCCATCTCTTCTCATTTCACTACTTGAAGTCATAATTTTGCCAGCTCATTCCCATTTACTCATTCATTCATCTGTTTGTATCTTCATTCATATATTTACTTATTAGAATAAGTATCAAAGACTATGTGCTAGATTAAAGAATCTGAAACTCTTTGCTCTCAGGACCCATTTCACTTTTACAAATTACCAAGGAGCCCAAAGAGTTTTTGCTTATGTAGGTTATATTTATTGATATATTTAAAAATTTTTTAAATGTGTATTTAATAATGCATCTAACCATAGAAATTAAAAGCTCACTACATATTAGCATAATTTTTTAAATTTAAAATGAGTATTTTGCAAAACAGGAAAAAAATGAATGAGAAAGGTGATATTGACTCTTTTGCAAGTCTCTTTAGTGTCTGGCTGGAGGGAAGACAGCTAAATTTTTATGCCTGCTTCTGCATTCAACCTGTTGCAAAGTCTTGTTGTGGTTGATGTTTGTGAAAAAGTCCTGCCTGATCCAGATACGTAGTTGGAAAAGAGAAGAGTACTGCCTTTTCAGATGATTGTGGATATTCTCCTGTGATACTACACCAAAACTCAGCAGGGGGTAGTTTCTTAAACCCTGGTTGTGATATGGAATTGGAAACCATATCAGTGAAATTTTGGTACCTGATTACATTAAACTCCATCAATCTGTCTTGCATTTTAAATAGATCTTTACCCATGCACAGTTTCGGAATATGATGCAGGGTCATTTGGAAAATATTGGCTCAGTATCCATACAGATTTTTTCAAATGTTGACCCATTTAGCCATACGACATCAAAAAATCATCAATTTGGATGACCACTGAGCCCGTCAGAAAATCCTGTAAGTACTGGGATTCAGGCTCGTAGTGGTGAGTACAAGTTGTCCAAAATCATAGGTTTCTTTGGAATGCTTACGTTTTAGCTTTGGCAGCCATACCAAAAGTTGTTTTCCTTGAAGTGTCAGGCTCTTCTCATTCAATTTTAAATATGTCTGCCAGATACCCCCATTTGTATAACCCTAATTTGTCTATCAGTCATGCTTTCAAGTAAAAATGATGCTTCTTAGAAAAAGCAGCTATTTTAGCTTGACACTCAAACAATCTCTCAAGGGCTTTTTCTTATGGCAGTCATTATATTGCAGGATGCAGCAGAAGTGCTTGGTACAGACTTCCCATTTCATTCCACAAAATTCTACTTAAAAGATGTATACTCATGGGTTGAGATTTGATCAAGTCAACAATTTGTTCTGCTTCATCAAAGATATTCTTAAGTACATTTTATTGGAAACTTGAGTGCATCAGAGTACAATAACTGCAAGTTCAGCTTGGGACCATGGCCTTGACTCCTCTGTGGGTTTAATACCCACTGTTGCCTGTGTGTGTCATCAGCTCCTAGTGCAACACTGTCAGAGCAAACAGCAAAACACGTTTTAGCCATAGTATCAAAAGAGTCTGACCTTGTGGACTTCCTGAAAGGGTCTTGGGAACCCCCAGGAGTTCATAGACCACACTTTGAGATCCACTATATAGGATGCAGTGAAGGATGTCTGAATACACGCAGTCTGGTCCTTGACATCGAGTTGCTCACCATCTGGTGGTGGATGTTGACACGTGACAATGAAAATCCAAGTCAGAATGGAACAAACACTGTAAGACATTATTTTCATTTTATTGTGGTGGAATATGTATAACATAAAATTTATAATTTTTACCATTTTGGAGTGTACCATTGAGTGGCATTTAATACATTCACATTGTTGTGCAACCATCACCACCACCACCATCCATCTCTAGAGCATTTTTGTCTTCTTAAACGGAAACTCTGAACCCATTAAACAATAACTCTCCCCTCTCACCTTGCTCACCTCCTGGTAATGACCCTTCTGCTTGCTGTCCCTATGAATTTGACTACTCTTAAGTCCCTCACATCAGTGGAATTATACAATATATGACCTCTGTGACTGGCTTATTTCACTTAGCATAATGTCCTCAAGCTTTATTCAGGTTGTAGCATAATGTCCTTGAGCTTTATCCAGATGTGTCAAAATTTTCTTCCTTTTAAGACTGAATGATATTCAATTGTATGAATATATCACATTTTATTCATTCATTCATTGATGGCTATTTGGGTTGTTTCCACCTTTTAGCTATTGTGAATTAAGATGTTAATTTTTGCAAAGCCTGGCCTAGTCCTCTAATCAGTTCCAGACTATTCTCTCTTTCCTTGGCAATAAGTCACCGGGTGCCTCCAGGCAGGGCCTCCTTCCCATTCAACCTGCCTGTTCTCAGCCCACGTGCGCCCACATGGGTCAAGAATACTAGCATTATCTTTCTAAAACACACTGCTTGGGCGTGACACCCCTGCACTGTGTTTCCTTGTTGTTCAGCCCGCATACTGTCTATCCCAGAGTAGATTCAGCAAACAGCTGTTCTCTGTTCGTTTCATTTCGACAAGTCTTTATTGATCGCGCATTATTTGCTCATCAAACAGATCTGCCGTTTCAAACACTTACGGTCCTGGAGCTGGCTGCACGTTTGCCTGTTAAATCTGTATTTGCACACGTTGGAGTTGGCAGCTTGGCTCAATAAAGACAAAAAGGTCTGCGTGTTGGACAGAGGTGTCTGGGGGCAAGTTTCCGAAGCATGGGGATTTCGTCAGACTGGCTGTGTGCAGCCTCACCTAGCAAAGCCTCCCTAAATGGTGTTTATCCATCATTTAGATATTTTATTACTAGATTTACCGTTTCACCCAGGATTTGGGCTATTGTGCTGTAGCATCTAATACATCAAGCATTAAATCTGAAATGGGTGAACTAGACCTTCAGCGAAGAGAAGTGTATGTTCTGTTCAACACAGGAAGACACATTTTGCTATGTTCTGCCTTCCTTGTGTGTCTTGTGGCGGTGCCAGGTAAACAGCTCATAGCCGGCGCTCACCTTTTATTTTTGAGACAGTCCTTGTCTCAGTGTCATTCATTGGAGCCTCCCATTGTTCACGCTTGCCCTTCTGGTTGGAAAAGTCCCCCCTGTTTCCATAAAGGGAAACAAGCTCTTGAGACCCACTAATAATGAAGAAAATGAAATATCTGCCTCATGTTTCACTGTGTATAAAGCCCAAGTAGGTTATTTCTCGCCATCTTCACAGTAGACCTGCCGTTCATAATGCAAAGTAATGTGGATAGCTCTCAGATATCAAGAGGGAATTCTCTGAGTAGGTGGTTGTTAGAGAGGCCATTATCATCTCCATTTCCCGACAGGGCTCGGAGAGGTTAAGTCAATTGGCCACAGCCACACAGCTTGTAAAGTGTTGTATTCTGCACTATAACTACATCTCTTGGGACATCACAAAAATAGATATATAACTGTAGTTTCTCCAAACTTGCCCAGATATCAAAATAATCCTGATGTACTATTTCTCTGCTCCTGTTTTAAAACAAGTCTAATATTAATAAGGGGTCAAGGGAGGAAGAGAGAGAGGGCAAGAAAACAAAAATGAATAAAGAATTTTCTAGGTATGCAGTGGTTACACACATTATGTAATTTAATGCTTAGAGCTAATTGGAGGTGAAGGTTAGAAAACTTGCTCTATAACACAGAGCTAATAAGAGAAGGAGCTGGAATCTCAAACCATATGTGTTTGATTTCAAACTTCACGTCCTGTCGGCCACCGCATGAAGTTAACCTGATGGGCTTGAGCTACCAGAGTGGAGTGAAGAGATGGATGGCTGTTTCTGGACATTTGGCTCTGGGGCCTTCATCTAGACTGCATGGCTGTGAAGGGCTCTAGGGATCTTCAATGTTCTGTGGCATTCTGTGTCTCTGTGAGTGCATATTCTCTGGGGGGAGGGTTCAGAAGAACAAAGAGAAGCTGAAATAAATCGAAGACTCACTGATCTATACCAATACCCGTTTGTAAATGGGGAAACAGTCGCCAAAGCTGTGACTATTAGGGGTAGAACTTGGACATCTATCTCCAGTGTCCCGACTCCCAGGCGACCCTGAATGTTGTTTCTCCCCTTAGCCTGAGCTATTATTACCTGAGAGTTGGAAAAGCGCAGAGGGCAAAGGTCAGGATTTTAAGAGTTGCCTATTTGGAACTGAACCGGCCAGACTGTCCTTGGCAGACCTGAGGTTAAGTGGCCTCAGAAAGCATCAAGGTGAGTGACCCTCACCTGAGAAGGGGAGAACAAAGCGTCAATTGGCGTTTTATCAAAGCTCCGAAAGGTTTCCATTTGAAGTGTGAGAAAGGGTCGGAGCTTTGCTTTGTCTGAAAGGGCAGCTCTGAGCTTCCTATCTCCCAGGTTTATAATTTCACCTTGTTTCTCCTCCCACTCCGCCATACTGGTTATTATAGCAGAAAGAGCACTTGATGGAAGAAAGACAGGTTTGTCTTCGCAAGAACAATTTCTCTGTTGTCTGTAGAATGCCACCCAATATGATAAGCGAAATGTCGATACTTCAGACAGACTCCACTGGTCTGGATATTTATTCACTTGCCTTAGTTATCAGCGGAGTCCAGCCAGCTGGCCAAGAAGCAGGTTTTAACTTCTTTGACAGGTAAAGACTCACTGGGATGTGGTAATGGATCTTCCAATGTCATCTTTGTGCAGTCCTTTGGATTTCTCCCAGCTTAATCCCACTTCTCCCAGGCTTGGTCCTAGGAGGAAGGGGAGAGGCACAGGGAACACAGGGCAAGGTAGAGGAAGGGTCTGGGCAAGATGACATCCTGGGTCCTCTAACTGCTGACTCAATGCCTTACTACCAAGTGCTGTTGACTCAACCACCAAATCAATTTAGGGACACTGGTTTTCAACCACTAAATCCATTTACGGCAGTGGTTTTACCTCCCAGAGGACAGTTTTGCTGTGTTTGGAGACATTTGTCACCACTAGGGACAGAGGCCAAGAATGCTGATAAACATCCTGCAATGCATAGGATAAGCCCCACAGCAAAGAATTATCCAGTCCAAAATATCAGTCGTGCCGAGGCTGAGACACCCTGGAGAAGGAGCTTAGGCTGTATCAGGGCATCCAGGAGACCTGGCATTTGAGTCACCTGCTACACTGGTTACCAGTAAGACAGACGCCCACAGCAAAGAACTATCTAGTGGAAAATGCCAAATGTCAAGATGGGGAAAATTTGATTTAGGGTGTTTGGGCTCTAAGCAACCAGAACCAGCTCCAGTCGATTCACGCATCTAAGAGAACCTGTTGGAAGGAGATGGGGTGGGGTGGTAGAGAGAAGAGAGAAAGAGTTGATGCGCAAGATCTTGGAAAGGTAGCAGCAGGGCAGCTCGAGTGTGAGTGTGCAGAGACTTAAGGTCGGTCTTCTCCTAGTGCCACTGCAGGGTCAGCCAGTGCCTGCCCATTTGCCAATAGCAACAGGATGTGAATTCCTGAGAGAGAGCTGGCCTGGGACCTGGAGAGGCCAGGGAACCTCCAGACCTGCATGTCAGTAAAGGGGGCAGCCCCAGAGAAGAACCCGAGGCGCTCAGAGCAGAAGGGGGCTGTATGCTGAGTGGGCAGAACCAATAGACGCCCCCCACAGCTACCACATGCATCTAGTGGCAGTATGGGAGATGCCTTAGGCCCTGTGTCATGTGACTCCACTCCGAGGAGCCAAGGCAGGGTTGAAATTGTCACGAAACACTTTGGGGAACTGAAGCAGAGACATCCAAAGCTTCAGAATGTGTCAGGATCGACTTGAAAAGAATATACAGGTATTTGGTGGGGTGGCCTTTCATGTCCTATTTTCAACAAACTCTGCATTTTCCATTTCACATATTCATCTGTCAAACATTTACTGGGTATCAAGGTGCTATGCCAGCATACTGAGTACCCTCAGGTGCCAGCCTTGCCCGTGAAGAGTTTACGGTCTGATGAAGGTGAGACAGATGTAGGAGCAGGAAGAGAAGGTGAGGTGAGAGAGATGGGACAGAGGTGAACAATACCATAGTGGTAATGCCGGCAGAGGAGATGGGGCCGGGGGAGTGAGATAGCTTATAAGGCAGGTTCGCTCATTATGGAAAGTCGGGATTCCACTTGGGACACAGTGATTCTTCCGTGGTCTCACCTCAGCAGCAGCAAAGGAGGAGGACAGGTCACAAGGACCAGGGAAGAAAACGCTGCTGTTACCCCAGCAGTATTCTGGGGCAGTGTTGTTCTGCTGTTCCCTGGGTGGGAAGGATGCTCCCTTGTGACCTCCTTCAGGCCCCGAGGAGAGGCCATGGCTATGTTGGCAGGACAGTCTCCGCATCTGTTCCTTTTATTTGTTCTGTTAAAGAAAAAGGCCCATTGAGGGTGCATGGGAGATCCAATCCACCAGTCACAGGGCAATTATTTATTATGAGCCTTGAATACTTTCCTGGTTGTATAAGGTTTTATTGTATTTTTATACAGAGGGCAGACTTGGAGAGTCATTTTGGCAGCTGAGGTGGGGGAGGGAAAAAGAGCTTCCAGGGACCATTCCAGGAGTTAAAAGTTCACCTCTAGAGAGGTTCGGGGGCTAAGTGAGATTCTAGGGGCTTGATCAGAAACCGCTTGAATTCCCTCAGTGTTTAACCCTTTATGGGAAGTTGTGAGGAAAGAGATTCTCCCCCTTCTCCCGATGTGAATGAGATTTCCCCTCCAAAGAGCTCAACGGCTGGACTCTGGGAGAAAAAGGATGGGCCGTGAACTGGCTGGGCCAGGACGCATCTCCCTCCGGCCAGCGGGCCTCCCCTGCCACCTTGGTGGGCTGGGCTGTGCTGCGCCACCTGCAGCGCTTCCTGTTCCCCCTGGGGGAAGAGGGGGGTCTGACCCACCCAGTTCTGCGTGCCCCGGTCTTACAAGTCTGCCAGTCTATGAACCCACCACCGCCACCTTCCCAGAAACACTGCTGTGGGACAGAAATTTGAGCTGGGTTTGACAACGTCAAGGACCCAATTTCGAGACAAGCTTTTCTTTCCTAACACTGAAGCATAGGTATATGTACATTTTGGGAGCTCAGGCTGGCCCTCTCTCATGAGGCCTGTAGCCACCACTGTCTACTCCTCCCCCTCCTACTCTTCCCCCTCCTCCTTCTCTTCCTCCCCCTCCCCCTCTTCTCCCTCCCCTTGCCTCTTCTCCTTCCTTATCCTCCTCATCCTCCTCCCCTTTCTCCTCCTTTCCCTCCTTCATCACCACCATTTATTGAGTATAAACCATGTGCAGGCAATAGATATTAGGTATTATCTGTTATCCTCACAAAATCTTTATTTTTATCTTTATAAGTGCAAAACCTAGGGTTCAGAGAGGTTTTGCAACTCATCCAGGGTCACACAGGTAGCAAGTATATGCCATCTCTCCTTCACTGTCTCATACTCCCCAGCACTCTCTGGACTCCCCACATACAGCCTAACACCGCTAAGCGGCCACACTGCCCTTTGAGCAAGTCTACTGGGTCCCAGTGGAAAGTGTATGGAAATCCTCTTCTTTGTCTAGCTCTAGGGTTACTTTACATGCGACCTTGGGCAAACGATGTTCTGCTTCAGCCTTCTGGACTGAAAAATGGAAATCAAAAGACTTACCTTGCAGGGTTTCTGTGATGCTCAGTGACTTATTACAGTTGAAAGTTCTTGGTGAGCGAGAGCTAAAATATCATTATTTTCATATGTCCCATCCCCAGAGCCTCTAAGCAGGGGCACAAGCTCCCTGGGGGCAGGCCCAGTGTGAGTGTCTCCTTACTCCCACAGAGTCTTCAGCGGGTGCCAAATATATAAAGGACACTCCAAAGGAAGTGCTTGACGTAGTGACAACATCTTGCTTATAAATGTGCTTTCTCTGTGTTGCTGCCTAGCGGCCCTCCACAGGGCCCATGCCATTCTGTCCTGGAAGCAGCAGCAATGAATGGGCTTGACTTTTTCTTTCCACCTTTCTGACACCGTGAGGTAACCAACATTTGGATTTTTGCCAATCCAAGAGGTAAAATTTAGTATCTCAACGTGATTTCGATTTATATTCATCTTATGGTGAATTAGGTCAAGCACAATTTCATGTGTTTGCATAGGTATACCCCTCCATAGAAATGGCCATTGCTCGATAGTGTTGTGCTGTTAGTCTTTCTTCCTTTTTGTTAGGTATATGTTTGGGAGATCAAGGTGATATAATAGGCAGGTATTCTTTCCCAGCCTGACACTTGTTTTCCACTTTGTTTGTGGTGTAACCCATTTGAGAATATCAACAAAAAGAAGCCGGGTCATGAAACCTGGTGAAAATTGGACGAGGCCATGTGCGTTCCCAGCGTGCCTCCCTGCTGTGGCTTGCCGAGAACGTGTGTTTGCCAAGGGAAATACAGAGACCCAGAATACACGAGGTGGAAACGTTTTTTTAAAGGTATACATTAAGTAATTTACACTACTACTTTGTAGTAAAAAAAGCATGAACGTAATATGGTATGGAAGTCAACATTTGTGTGAATTTTTCAAATAAAGAATTGAAATGGTTCAAGACCAGTCCGGGAAATTTGGTGAGACCTCGTCTCTACAATAAATGAAAAAATTAGCCAGGTGTGGTAGTACATGCCTGTAGTTCTGGCTACTTGGAAGGCTGAGGCAGAAGGAACCCTGGAGCTCAGCAGGTTGGCACTGGAGTGGCCATGAGCATGCCACTGCACTCCAGCCTGGGTGTCGGAGTGAGACTCTCCGACTTGGAGGAATCTCAGGGGCAGTCATAAACGTTACAAACTTCAGTGACATCATAAATCAGGATTGAAGCTCTTAGGGCAGGGGTTACTGTTTGCTGCTGGATCCTCGGTGCCTGGGACGACCACCCAGTACACAGTAGAGGCTCAAATCTATAGATGTTGGATGTAAATGGAGCAACTTGCTAAAGTTCACATCTCTAACTCTCCCCAAAGATACAGTTTTCAGTTGTGTTATGCATGAGGGACTGGCCTACTGTATAGGTTTCTGGGACACAAAGAAGAATGAGGCAGGTCCCCGCCCTTCCTTCTGTCCGGCAGAAGCAGATGTATGTTCTCTGGAGTGAAGATGCTGCAGGGACATTCTGGTCCTGTGTCCCTCCCCACTCCATTCTTGCGTGGGTCTTGTAGGATATCAAGACCAAGACTAAACACTCTGTCATGGGTATTTAAGATCACCTCTCTTATCACAAACCACTGCCCTCATTCCGTGGGACCCTGGGGCAGTCCAGGCCCCACGAGATGATCAGCAAAGGTGGTCCTCTCACGTCGCGGTGGTCCCAAACCCTCTCATGCGTGCTGCCCTAAAGACACTTGATCTGGGCTGTTTATGGGGTGTGGGCTCTGAGATGTGGGTGGCAGGCTCCTGAGCCGTCGGCAGGCAGTAAAGTCTTCAATGTAGGCCTGTTTTCCAGCTACAGCTGCCACATCAAAAGGCCAAATTCCCTACAAACTTTGCCTTAATTAAAAAGTTACGGTAATCCTCAGGATAGAGGCCGGTTGGACACCCCTGGAGACAAAAGTTCCCTCTGTGGTCACAGACCAGGCCCTTCCACCCACCCCAGGCTCTATCGAAACCAAGGCAGTGCTGTGGGCGCCACAGGCTCTGGTGAAATGGGAGCGGAAAGGTTCCCCTCCTCTCTCTACACTCATAATGTGCTTTGGAGGGCTCCAGGACCAAACATTTGCCGAGGGGCGCTGGCTTCTTGGACAGAGTTCTCATTCTTACATGTCCTCACATTCTCTGGGGTCTTTCCCAGCTGCATTTTCAAATACCTCAAGCCCATGAAGGCACACAGTGGAGGGCTAGGGGTTGTGAACACCCAACCCTTATTCTCTATCTCTAACCAGCATGGTCATTCTTATTTTTATTTTGCTGGTGGGAAAACTGAGCCTTGCCGATGGGGTGGGGCTTGCCCACAGCTACCCAAAGTCTTGGGGACAGGACTAAAACCTGTGTCAGGGTCCAAGGACAGCACATAGCTCATAGTCCCAACGGTATCAGCCCTGTTATGAACGTCGCAGAGACAGCAATGTTCCCTGGATCATCCAAGTGTTCCTCCGCATTCCCAGCCCCTTTATGGTGGGCAAGATCACGTGATTGGCCAATGCAATGTCAACTGGAGTGAAATGTGTCCCTTCTAGCTGCAGCAGGGAAAAGCCCATATCAGATTCTTTAGTCCCCCACTGGTGGGACCAATGACAGCACTCCATATGGCGAAGACTTCATGAGCTTGGGCTCTGCATAAGAGATGCTTGTGCCACCACATAGAAGTGGACTCACATTATCTATTTGTGCTGTGCTAAATCACGGTTATTACTATTTTCTTTTCCTGCAGGATAGCAACCTGACCTAACCTAATCACTATGCTAAATTAACCAATGTGCCCATGATATTTACTGATTCACTTGTTCCTTAGGGTTCCAAAGAGCTTATATACAACCAAGGAGGGGTTATAAGAAGGAAGATTTTAGCTCAAACATAAAACAATTCCTTTCATAGACACGTGGCAGTAACCCTGAATTGTACCCCACATCTTTATAATAATAAAAAAAAGAAAACAGAAAAAGATAAAAAGACATGTGGAGGTAGGCTGGGCTGCTTTGGGACATGGTACCATTTCTGCTATTAGACAGTTTTGTAAAAACTGAGGCTGGGTGGACTTTGGCAGCAGAAGGGTGAAGTCCTGTCCAACGAAGAGGTGTAAAGATTAACCTCCTTGTGCTCAGGGACCCCTCTCCCATCATTTCAACTACGTGTAAATGGCAAAGAGGCTCCCTCTCTGGGGGATAAATCATCCAAAACTCTTCTCTGGATGGAATCTTTTTAAGGACTCTGTGTGATGGACTAGTAAGTTAGAAAAGCAAGGCATGGTGGCAGCTTCATGTTTTCCTTGGCTGGCATCTTTGTGAAGTGCAGAAACCACACAGCTGCATGCAGCAGCCTCACGAGCTCTTGGTATGTGTTGTCTCATTTTTTTACTTTCTGCAGTAGTCCAGCAGGATGGGTACTACAATCCTTGCTTAGCAAAAGGAGAAAACTAGGTCTCAGAAAATGTAAGCCAATGACCTGAAGTCACACAGCTGGTAAACAGCATAGTTGTGGTTCAAATCCAGTCACTTTGCTTCAAAGTCCAATGCTCTTTCTACCACCCTACATCTGCCCCCACTACAGCTGAGAGTCTATGCCCAAAGTCATACTGGAGGCAAAGCCAGGACTCAGGCCAAGGTTGCTGAACTCTTGGGCCCAGGAGGCCTACTTGCACATTCCCACCAAGAGAAGTGAAATTTCCACGGTTGTGATAAACAGGAACTGTTTACAATGCTCTGAGTCTTGCCTTATTGGAAACATTTAAGGTGTTGAAACTTAAGTGTATTATCTCATCTACAAAGATGTTTGCAGAGACTGGGACAGGAGGTAATTAAATACTTGCTTCTATAACCAACCAGCATCCCCCCATTTCAATCCTCAACTGTAGTGAGGTTCTGGGCCCTGACTATCAAGTACATGATACTTAATTTTCTCAAATACCACTAGTTAGGAAAAAAGCAAAAGAATAGCAGAGTAATTTCCTTTCTCATCTCTTGCCGCAGGTGATTGGATCGCAGGATAGAAGGGAGGGAGAAGTGATTTTGTTTCTTGGATAGTGAAATTAAGTGAGTGCCTCTCAATTTATTCCTAAAAGCACGTAGAAACTGCATTGATGTTCCTGAAATGCAAAATCAGAAGAAACACAAGTGGGTAAAGAAAGGGAAATTAAAAAGAAAATCACCAATCATTTGATTACATGACAACACGTGAGGGCTCACATTCTTGATTGTACTCTGCAAGTCTGTAGAAAGGAGGATCATTTTTTTAAAAAAAGGTGCCGGTTTCAGCATGTTTTCTATAGAAAGAGTCTATGGCAGCTGGAAAGAAAAGTGTCCTGAGACAATGGGTGGCCCTCACATGTGTGCAAGGTCTTCAGAGTTGACAAAGTGCTTTCAGACATGTCGTCTTTACCCTCCACATCCTGGCTCATGCCAAGCCCTCCAGCCCCCTTCAGCCCTCCCTCCTACTCCTGCTGCATGCTTTATCTACTTGGAATACTGAGCCACTGGCTGTGTCATCCTCTGGCTGGGCCATGTGCACCGCAGACACCTGCCTACACAGGAATCCACACCACTGTTTTTCAGTCCGATGCCTGGGGAGCCCCCATCACGACTTCCTCACCTTTACTTAAGACTTCCTTCAGTTCTGGTGCCGCTGTCTCCTGAGTGCTCCCAGCTCTGGCTGGCTGTCCTTCTTCTCTGTCCTCCTCTGCCCTCTGCATCGCTCTGTCCATGCAAATGCCAGGACCTGATTACAGACCTTGCTCCTCTCCAGGTTGAGCAACCCCTGGAAGGTAGGGAATGACTTCCCTTTGGGTGGACACTGGACACAGCACAGCACAGAGCATGGCTCAGAGTCCGTACTCAAGAATTACCGGACAACTGAATCCCCTGAGGGTGTGTCATTATCCCTATTTCACAGACCAAGTAACTGTGGGTCATGGGGCTAGGTGATGTGTCCTCTATCCCCAGTGAGTTAGAGATGACACCCAGGCTAAAGTCCAAGCTGGGTAATTTCTGGCATTCGTTAGCTGTGGAACATAGGTCTTTCTTGGGACCCAGAGACTGAGGTATACTGAGGGTCATGTCCCTTGGCACTGGGACTTCCTTCTTCTCTTAGAAGCAGAGTCGTCTTGGCATTACGAAGGTATGGCAACACCACCCAATGTTCTCTGCACTGGCATGTAAATCTGGGGGAGGCAACACAAAGACTTGGGGGTCAGCGTCTCCATTCATCTGACACTCATGGACTTCATAGAGGAGATTAACCAGAGCCAGGATGGGACCCCAAATTAAAGGATAAAGTTACGTCAAGCCTTTTAATTAATGTGTGCTTATAGAGTGTCAAGTGTACAGACACTTTCTGTCTAAAAATAAGTGGAAAGAGGAGATAAAATTATGAAAAGAGATAAAATTGTTAGAGGAAGATAACATTCAAGAAGGAACTGGATAAAATAGTAAGAGCTGCCTGTGGTGGCAAAAGGAAACACAAAAGAGTGAAAAAAACACAACTCGAATGAGGATTTGACTAATTACAGCTGCAGAGGCTGCCAGCAAATGGTTGAGGAGCCACGTGGCCAACCTTCCTCCCTGCGGGGCTGGGCCAGTACGTGTAAATCCAAGAACAAGTCTTCATGCCACTCACCGCTCCCCAATACCTACTATGCCCCTGGGGATGCAAAGGACCCCAGAAAAATGACAGTGAAATGGAATGAAGAAATGCCAGGACAATCTGCACTGCATAGTGGGAACCCAGGAGGAGGGATCATCTCTGCCTCGAGGGCCCGGGAACAGAGCAAAGAGACACCTAAGAAGCCCAGATGGGAGAAAGTGACCAGTGGGAAGATGGAGGAAAGGTCTTGCAGTGGAAACAGCCACGTAGGAACAGACAGCAACACCCGGAGCTAGGAAGAGAAGTGAATGATACATCTGCAGATCTGCAAAAAAGGTTATAGCTGGATAGAGGTGCTGAAAATGGTATTGATGCTCAGTCCTGTTTATTGGACATTTAGTATGTGCTGGGCCCTGGGCTAACAGCAGCTCGCCATTCACTGACCCAATCATCACAGCATTGGAGTTAGCACTGTTAAAACCCACATGATAGGGATGAGATGATGAAGTCACTGAAGTTAAATAACTTGCCCAAGATCATCAGGTTAGTGTGGACCCAATCCCACGTCCCTCTTTCTAGATGCATGTTGTAGATGTTGAAATGTCTCTGGCAGTTACCCATGGCTGCGTAACAAATCATCCCCAAACTTAGCAGCTTAAAACAACAGTTTCTGAGGGTCAGGAATCTGGAAGTGGCTTCGCTGGATGGTTCTGGGTCAGAGTCTCTCACAAAGTTGCAATCGAGGTGCTGGCTGAGGATGCAGGCTTTGCTGGGCTGGAGGATCTGCCTCCAAGCTCACTCCAGTGCCTGCTGGCAGAAGCCATCTGTTTCCCATGATGTGGGCTCTCCATAGTGCTGCTCCTGACATGGTGGCTTGCTTCCCCAAAACAAATGACCCAAGACAGAAGTGTCTTGCATGCTGTATCCTTGGAGTAACATGCTGTCACTTCTACTGGATGCATTTGGTTGCAGAGACCCACACTGACACACAAGAGGGGAGTCCACATGAGTGCGAATGCTAGGAGGCAGGGATCCTGGGGGCCATCCTAGAGGTTGCCCTTCTTGCATGGCATCCTAAACTACGTGGACGATTTGTTCCAGCAAGAAATGGGCAAGGGAGATGGGAATCTGATGTTTCGGTTCCTCTAGCGCAGGGGTCTCTGACCCCTGCAGACTGGTAGCAGTCCATGGCCTGTTAGGAACCAGGCTGCACAGCAGGAGGTGAGCAGCAGGTGAGTGGAGCTCTGTCTCCTGTCAGATCAGCGTAGGCATTAGATTCTCATAGGGGTGTGGACTCTATTGTGAACTGTGCATGTGAGGGATCCAGATTGCAAATCTAGTGCTTGATGCTTCTCCCCTCCAATGCCTGTGGAAAAATTGTCTTCCATGAAACTGATCCCTGATGCCAAAAAAGCTGAGGACTGCTGCTCTGCGAATTTCAGGGGCAGAATTTATTATAAAATGCATGTAAAGAAGCCCAATTTGACCTCCAGTGAGAAGCTCATCTGGTGTCCCCTTCCAAACAGCTTGAGCTTTCCCCTCCCCCATGCCCCCCCCCCCCCCCCCCGCAGCCATGCTGTCAAAAGATCTCTTTGCATATGGTGGGTGCTCTCTGCCACGGTGGCTGAGTTGGATCCGACTGCAGCTGCAGCTCTGGGAGCCCTGAGCTGCACAGTCATGTTAAGAACTCCCTCAGCCTTGCGTGCCCACTTCCTCAGGCCGACTCATGTTTACCCTCTGAAATTGTCATCGACACATCCTCCGACAGCTGGCCTGAGCAGGGACTTCCCCCAGACCCCCCCCAACAACCCGGGTGGGCATGAGCAGGCTGCTCTGAAAAGCCTGGCTTCTCCTTCTGAGGGTTTTATCAGTATAGAAAAATAAACAGAGCTTGCTGGGTCCTTGATGTCTCAGGGTTGCTTTTTAATTGATTGCTGCTTGTTTCCGAGAACACAGGCCAGCCTCGCTTCCTGGTCTACATCCACACTCACAGGCATGGAGCTGAACTCCGGGTTTGGGGGCCAGAGCATCCCAGAATGTGACTGACCAGTTTGCAATTAGTGCTTCATTAAAGGGACACCTTTTGTTCACAGAACCAAGATGGGCTCTCAGAACCTGGGCAGGGATTAACATCTTCCGCCTGCTCACCAAGTGGCCTTTCTAGAACCCACCTCCTACCACTCTGCTTCTTGCTGGAAACTCTTCTCACCCCTCCCTGCCTTCAGGATCGAGTTCAGACTCCTCAGCCCGGCTTACAAGGGCCGCCATGATCTGGCCCCTGCCTGCTCCTCCGCCCCCTCCACCAATCCTGCCTCTTTCATTTCCTACTGCAGTCAGATTCAACTATTCGTTGCCAGTGAATGATCGATGCTGTCTTTCACCTCATCTCTGCCTTGAATGCCCTTCCCTTCCTAAATAACATCTATTCCTGCTTCAGAATTAATCTTCAGCCTTCCGTCCGTCATCTGGGAAGGCTTCCATTAACCACCCCGGGCTGAATTATATTCTCCTTTCCTTGTGTCTGCAGCAGTGAGAGAGTGGTGCTAGCCCTGAATTCTGTCTGCTTCCTGGATGTCCTAGGCAGCATTCCCACCCCTGCTAAGACCCCTCACCCGTGTTCAGGAAAGTTGGCTAATGAAGTTGGTCATGAGGGATGTCAGCACGGGAGGGAGGAAAGGCCAGCCCAGCACAGCCCTCAGCAGTTCAGGCAAACACAGGGCACCCCTCTAGTCCTGCATTGCCAGGGTATCTAGGGATGGGGTGGTCCGGCCAACACAACCATGATGCCTTGATACCCAGGGGGACCCTGCCTTCTATCAGCACAGGACTCCTGGGTTAAATTGATGTCTGGTCCTTGCTTCTTGCTTCCAGACGCTTTACATTTCATGACTTCAGAGTCTTCCTTTGGGCGTCTGTAGGAAGCACGGAGGGAACAGTAAGGGCTGTCAAGTCCCAACATCTCATCTAGAAGTGAAATCTTCAACTGGTTCATTAAACCCAGGAATCTTCTGCGTCCTGACTGGTCAAGCAGAGGCAGCCTTCCCCATGGGTTACTGTAGGAGTAACAGGAAAAACAGGGGCACCACCCATGGCTTTGGGAGATTTATCTGGGGTGGAGTTCTAGAGACCCCAGCCCTAGGGGATTTGGGTCTCACAGGCACGGTGTGGACTTGGAACAGCACTAACCTCACGTGGTACCACAATGCTGCCCCTTGTCATGAACCGGAACCAAGTTCACAGGGGATGAACTCTCACCTGCCAGAGCTGTGGGGTTTGGGGAGGGCAGAGAGCAGGAATGGCCTGGAACTCACTGTGTGGCGTTCTTGAGCCTGTTTTGCCAGGATCTGAGGAGGCCTGATTACACGGGTCCCCTCTGTGGTCTCTGCTGCTTAAGATGCCTTTGAAAATGATGCTCAGTGGGATGATGTAATTACAAAGACCGGGCTGGGCTTTCGCAATCTGTGTCTGCTAATTTCTCAGTCACAGGAAGGGAAATGGCCAAACATCCCTGATTCTCCTTGTTGAGAGGGTTCCCTGATAGCATCATGCAGTGCTTCCTGTTTACAAATTCCTCTCCATGCAGAAGGCAGACCACTGCTATTAGCCCAGGGGATCACTAAGATCCACAGGGGAGAAATGACTCGTCCAAGGCAGCACATCGAGTCAGAAGGGCAGGCCAGGTTGCACCCCACTTCCCCTGAAGGCTGAACGAGTGCCCCTTCATGGCAACCTCTGGCATGGAAAGAAGGAGGGAATGAAGCAAGACGTTCCCAGAACCAGGGCTGTTTCCCCTAAGAGGTGGGCGTCCTGCCATAAGAAATGGCTCATTGGAGCCACAGGGGGAAACCTACGTTCGGAGAAAGGCTCCCCAGTAACTGAGATCCAGCCTGAGGCTTCCAGGAGCTGAGCCTCAGATGGAATGAGGGCGGGCTAAGAGCTCAGCCAACGCTTTGAAACTGAGCCTGCGGGTGAAGTCAGGTCAACACATTCACAGGCGTTGTGGGCCCTATCGACATCTGGGGTGGGAAACCCACCCGAAAGCTGTTGAAATACAGGGGCCAGTGCGGGTTTTGCAGAACAGTGGCTCTTTGAGTGGAAGGTGTTCGAGAATTAAGTTTCCCCAGTGTTCCCAGGGCTCAGACTTAAAGCCAAGGGGGGCCGGGGCCCCCAGTGCCTGATGGAGCCGCTGATAGGTCCCTGCTGGCTAAAAGTGATGACATTGGCAAGAAACTGATCTTTCTGGGGAGCAGAAACTCAAGAGCACTCAAGTGCAGAACACAAGGCAAGTTGTGTTACCTGCCACAAAGCCCCAGCTTTCAGGCCTGGGGGAGGGGGAGAGAAGGACCACTTGGTGTTGAGTGTCAGGAGTCCCAGACCAGACCCTGAAGGAAGAAACCGCTGGAGCGAGACTTCTTATCTTGTCTGGTCTCCTCCTCCTTCATATGGAATCGTAACATGCTCAGGCCAGAGGCAGAGACCATGTCATCTGCTTCCTCCCTCTGTGTCATAGACAGGAACATAGAGACTCTGCTACACTGGGCAGCTTGGCCCTGGGCACAGAGTGCCAGGCATGGGACTAGGAACCAGGTTTCCAGATTCCTTGTCCACTGCTGGTCTGGCCTAGGAAAAGAAGCACACATCAAAGCCTCCAGCCCTTTGTCACCATGTGGCAGGCTACAGTCACAGCACACCTCCATCTGGCCTCCTTCAGACAGTTTTTGTGAGCCCACTGAGTACTGTTCCCTGCTGTAAGCTGATGCTCATGTGCAAATGTCTGGCCAAAACAGGCCGCCATTGGGCGACGTTTGTTTAAAAGCTAAGTCAGTTCATGAGAAGCACACCCGGCTCAGCTTGGCTTCCCCAGTACATTCCCCCTGCTGGTCAATGCCTGACAGGGAAGAGCGAGGACATCCGGTGTGGGTGTCACCTGCTCACAGCCAGAGATAACCCAGCAGTCAGTTGCTGACCCGAGCCCCGGCATCTCAGGTCTAAAAGGCAGCTAAGATCTACCAGGCTAGGCTAGACACAGAAAGAGCCCATCCAGAAGGATCACGGTGTTTTGTCAGTTCCAGCTGCTATAACAAATATGCCATAGGCTGGAACAACCTAGAAGTACATCTCATGAACAACAGAGATGTACTTCTCATGGTCCTTAAGCTGGAAACCTGAGAGCAGGATGCATGGCTAGGTTCTGATGAGGACCCTTTTCCAGGTTGCAGACCAACCACCAACTTCTTGTTGTATCTGGCAGGAAAAAAAAAGTGAGAGAGGTCTCTGAGGTTTCTTCTGTAAGGGCACTAATCTCATTCAAGAAGTCTCTACCCTCTTGACCTAATTACCTTCCAAAGGCCCTTCCTCCTAATACCATCATATGGAGTATTGAGGCTTCAACTTAAAGATTTTGGAAGGACACACGCATTCAGTCCATAATAGTTGGTCTATGAGTTGGCTTGTGTTAGCTGAGGGTAGGCAGGATGCTGCTGAAGTCGCAGGGGACATTTTACACATACTTATGCATGCATATTTGTCTAGGAAGGATGTCCCTAGTTTTCATTAGATTTTCAATTATGATGACTGGAAGGTTTAGATAGCCACAATATAGTTATCTAAAGCCATCATCTTGGCTCTGTCTGCACCTTTCTCAGATGTCTCATAATGACCTGGTCCCATATATCTTGGTCTGAGCTGGAACCCTCTTCTGACTTCAAAAACTGAAGGGTTGAGAGTTTTGGTCATGGCTAGGTGACCTTGGCTGCTAAACACTGTGTCATTTTTTTCTGGGGACTGTATTTTCTGTAGGATATCATTCTCTTTTGTGCTGTGGTCATAGGGATGAGGGACTGCAGTGGAAATGTGAGGGCAGAGGATTCCACAAAGGAGGTTTGAATTGCCTTGGTACCAAAAAAAAAAAAAAAGCCTTTCTTCTTGAAGTGCAACCTGAAAACAAGCCCCCACTGGGGAGTGTCATGACACTTTGACACTTCCCATGTAACAAACTCAAGTGTCCCCTGGACACTGGGACCTGGGGGAACCTAATAAAGGTACAATGTACCTGGGAGGTGGTGAGAGTGGCAACATATTGTTCTGTCTTCTAGCCTTTTTCTACTAAGAAAGGACTTAGAAAATGAAATAATAATTAGGGTAGGATCATTGAATACCAGATCTAAGAAGAGCTTTAATTTTCTCAACTGTGAAATGAGACTTTGGGACTCACCTACAGAGGTGCCGTGAAAACCCAACATAAACGAAATAGAAAAACTTCCAATTTTCTTGGATATATTTTGTTGTTATTTTGCCGATTGCAGAGAACAGCCCCGCTTGCAATCCCTCTGTGCAAATGTCTCTCTCAGTGACCAGGGTAATGGTGTTTTGTTGTTGCTGTTGTTTTCTGAAGTACTTGTTTTCTTTCTTTCTTTTTTTTTTTTTTTGAGTTGGAGTCTCACTCTGTTGCCCAGACTGGAGTGCAGTGGCTGCTCCTGGCCACCGCAGCCTCGGCCTGCTGGGCTCCGGAGATCCTTCCGCCTCAGCCTTCCGAGTAGCCGGAATTACAGGCATGCACCACCACGCCCGGCTGATTTTTTGATTTATTGTAGAGATGAGGTCTCGCTGCCCAGGCGGGTCTCGAACCTGCGGGCTCAGGCAATCCACTCACCTCAGCCTCCCAAAGGCTGAGCCACTGAGCCCGGCAGTACTTGTTTTCTACAGAACCTTAGAGGCATAGAGAATCAGTACTTTGGAGTCCCTGAAGGACGACGCAGGCAAGTCTTTTCGTGTTGCTGCAGGGCTTTCTGAGAACCAGAGAAGGAAAGACACTCACACAGATGAGCCGTACTCATCAGATTCTTCCTTCCAGAAAGTTGAAACAAGGAGCAAAGAAAGAAGTTTCCAGCTAAGATGGGTGCTGGGGCTTGAAGGTCACACAGCCTTAGGGACTTTGGTGGCAGTTATTTTATCTTATCTTTAATGGTTTTATCTTTAATAGGATGAATAACCTAAGGAGCAAGTTGGTCTTTTTTTTTTTTTTTTTTGAGTTGGAGTCTCACTCTGTCACCCAGCCTGGAGTGCAGTGGCCGCTCCTGGCCACCGCAGCCTCGGCCTGCTGAGCTCCGGGGATCCTTCCGCCTCAGTCTTCCAAGTAGCCGGAATTACAGGCACGCTACCACACCCGGCTCATTTTGATTTATTGTAGAGATGAGGTCTCACCAAGTTGCCCAGGCGGGTCTCAAACCCGCGGGCTCAGGCCATCCACTCACCTCAGCCTCCCAAGGCGCGGGATTACAGGCTGAGCCACCGAGCCCGGCTGCATGTTGGTCTTTAGAGGATGGAGAGTGGTACGAGTGAGCGGATATGCTATCTCTCATGCTGGCTTCCCTGCAATGCTTTAGACCCCACTTTATTGGCATATGGACGGGGTTAGTTCATTGAAACTACAAGAGCCCTGACCAGAACAAGGGGATTCCAGGAGTTCAGTATGCCCAGGAGTTGCCTTGTGTGGCCTCTGAGAACTCCTTCACCACGGAAGCTCTTATCTTGGGAGCCTTAGGTTTCAGAGCCTGTCACATCCAGGGATCCACAAGCTAAGGCACCTCGTGCAGGTTCTGCTGGAGTTGCAGGTGATCTCTGAAAAGGTCTTTGAGCTGCTTGCTGCTTGTAGGGTTGTCCATAGACCAGCAGCACTGGCATCACCTAGGGCTTGCTAGAGACCCAGAAACTTAGTCCCACACAAAACCTCTGAATCAGGATCTGCATTTTCTCAAGCTCCCCAGCAATTGCTGTGCACATCAAGTTTGAGAAACACTGGTCTAGGAAATAGCATTTTTAGGACAATAGAGAAAAGCTGCAAGTAGAGCTGTGAGGATTTGGTGGTAAACAGAACAAACTCCCCGCATGGCCTTGGGAAAACCACAGCCGTGCTCAGAGTGGCCGCTCGCTTGTCTGAAAATGAGGGGGCTGGACTGGATGATCTTGATTCTCTGCCCTCGCAGGCATCTCTTCTGTGATGGGGGAGGGGGAAAGCCCCACTCGGCTGAAGATCAGAGAGCTTCTTGCTGTGTAAAACACTCCCTAATCAGCCTATGTCAAGTCCCCCGCCCCCTGACTAACCACAGTGACAAGTCCCAAGAGTGCACCTTGTCAGACTGTGAATAAAGTTCAGGCAGCTTGGTTAATTACCCTGACACCGACTAGAGTTAGCTACCCAGCAGCTCGGGAACTCATCTTAATGATTATAGGAACACACATGCTGCAGCTTCGGGCTTAACCACCCCTGCTGCAGCCTGCAGTCTGGTTTTGGAGACTCAAATTCAAGCAGAGGGTGCCCAAGGACATCAGGGGTCCAGGAGGTCCCCTTGCCCATTCCAACGTGGTCGTGAGGTCATTTTCCAAATGTGTCTTTGTGAAGCCTTGTAAGCATCCCAGTCAACTCAGTTTCTCTCTCTCTCACACCTCTGCTTGGGACCTGCCCGTGGGGCTCCACCACTGTCAAGAAAAAGCTGGGTACGATGCACCCCCTCCTATTTTTCCAGTCATGCCTCCATTGATCCCTACCTTGAACCTTCTGTCCTGGTCCCAGAGGACTGCACTAGGTTTCTGGCATAAGCCATGTGCTTTCTTCTATTTGTACATGTTGCTTCTGCTCAAAACACCCTTCTCTGCCCTTGACCAAGATCCTTATTCATCCTTCAGCTTTTAGTACCTGTATCCTCTCTCTCAGGAAGTTTTTATGGTCCTCATGTCCAAGATGGGTGCCCATATTTTTATAGAGTCCTGTGCTATGTCATTCCTACTAGATATCACACTGTATTTTAAGAGCTCTGGGTTGGCAGGTTCGTGCCTGACTTACTTAACATCTAAGCCTCATGAAGACAAGGATTGTTTTCCATGTCATTGGTAACAGTATCCAGAGTGCCTAGGACATTATCTGGAAACTTTCTGTTGAATGAATGAATGAGTGAGTGAAGAAATGAATCCCTTATGCTTAGTGGTATAGGATGAGCACTGAGTAGTTGGTTTTGAGTGAATGAATGGATGGATGGAGGCCTTTCTGCGGCTGGCATGAAGTCTAGATGGTAAGAGCTCATGACAAGGGCTTACTTGGCAAGCTGAGGCCCAGGGTGTCCATCGGCCCACTCGGCTCTGTGGAGCTCTGACACCAGATGAGGAGATAAGACTTGGCCGCTGACTGCAGGACCTGGGATGAGCGGGGCAGAGAGGTGACTTCCATAAGAGGCTCAGTGCTGCTCTCCTACCCAGAGCACATAGCCCCTCTCTCCTGTGGGCTGTCCATAGAAAGTGGACTGGATAAGGAAGATGTGGTACATGTAGATGGTGGAGTAGTATGCAGCCATAAAGAAGAACAAAATCATGACCTTCACAGTGACTTGGATGCAGCTAGGGAGACCATGATACTAAGTGAACTATCACAGAAAGAGAGAACTGAATACCGCATGTTCTCACTCATAAGCAGGCCCTGAACACTAGTCACATGAGCACAAGGGTGGGATCAGCAGACACTGGGCACTGCTAGGGGAGGGACGGAAGGTGGCAGGGTGGAGGGAGGGGGGACAAGTGGCAACACACTGGGTACCTGATTCACTATCAGGGGGAAGAGAGGGCCAGATAGAAGCCTCATGTGTACCCACAACTCTAAAATGAAATTTAAAGAAATTAAAAAGAAAAAAAAAACTCTAGAAGGATGGTGTCAGGTCCAGCCTTTCATCTGGACCAAGAAATGGAAGGTAAGAAGGGGTTTTTCTAGACAAGGTCTTCAGAGAGGAGAACACAGTCTCAATCTCCACAGCCAGTAAGTGACAGAACTGAGACTAGAAGCCACCTCCAAATGGGCCTTGAGTCCATGGCTCTTTCTAAGCATCATGCTTTGTAGAAAGCTCGTGAGTTTTTTTTTTAAAATGCAAAGTCCATTTTAAAATGTGTTTCTCTACATGTGGTGGCAGCTGTGGGGTAATAGTCAGTGTCCATAAGCAAAAAATAAGAAAAAACTTGGAACATTTCTGGAAGACTCTCCTCTTTTCTAAGTCGTCTTTGTCCAGTTGCTCAGCCTTTCCCTTGGGGTCTGGGCTTGGAGAAGAAGGACTATATTTTATTTACTTTGTAAAAGGACACAAGGAAAGAGCTCCCTCTCTCCCTCTGTCCCTCCCTTTCTTCTTCTTCTCTAACATCACGTTAGCTTAGCCAAGCAGCTTCCCAAGGAGCTGGGGGGGAGGGATGATGTCGTCTCCGGTGACCAGTGGCACAGAGTGGAGGAGGCAGGATAGGGTGGTGGCTGAACTTCCAAGTCTGGCAGTCGGACACATCTGACCTTAACTCAGCTTTGTCACTTGTGAGCCATTTGACCTCTGACAAGTGGCTTCATGTCTCAGAGTGTCCATTTTCTCAACTTTACATCGAGAATAATAACATTAATCACGTGGAGATTTTATGAAGTAGTGAGACCAACACAAGCAAGATATTTGGTATAACATCATAAACCCTAGCCTCAACTCCCAAATTAGAATGTTCTAAAAACCTAAGGCATTATTTATAACTCATTTGGCAGTAAAATCTGACATCATCTAAGCTCACTTGGCAACAAGATCTGACCTGAACTGATGTGAAACTATTTTGAGCGGTTATTGCGACTATTCAAGTGTTTTGCTGCATAAATATTGATGTGTTTGATTACAGGGTAATACCTCAGTACCCCTGGGGGAGTTAGGTAGCATCAGCTATAAGTACCACATTACCTTTCTAAAATTTAGAATGGTTTGATTTCCAAAATACACATGGCTCCAGAGATTTCATACAAGAGATATGGACCTGTGGAATACCTAGCCATGGTGACTGCTCAGTTCCTAAGAGCTACTAGGCTTTCTGCTTCTGGGATTTTCCCCAAGGGCACATAGAGATTTGTTGGCATATGGGGCTATCCTCGGGTATTATTTATTCCACAAACATGCCCTTGACCAAAAATATCTCTACAATTATCTAACTTGAACTTCCTCCAATAGGAATCCATTTCTTTGGATGGTTCGGGCTCTTTGTCACTGAAGGATCTCTTGTAAAAACAAAAGTTGGTCAAGTGATGGTTGAAGATAAGAGGTACTCATGAACCAGAACCGAGGGAAGCTGGGGACAAGACATGGAGTTATGGTGGAGAAAAGGTGACCCACTGGGTGACATCCATGGCTCTGCATCCAGGTCCAACTCTGAAAGTTAAATAGAACTTTGACAAATGGGAAATGTAAAAGATATAGACAGGGTCAATGAAGCTGAAAACTTCCCAACATCCCTTCCTTTTTCAGCTCCTTTTCTCTCCAAAGAATGTGGGAGAGTTGTCTAATAAAATATACAAATCTAATATAATTAATATAGAGTTAAAAGATCAAGTATGATATAAGTCAAGCCAGGAGTAGAAATAAGTTAAGGGATGTTGCTACAGTTGACTCAGAAACCTATCTCTGAGCCTCCTGGCAGGCAAGGAAAAGAGGAAAGCATAATGGTTATGTGTTCTCATAGTATGTGTTTTGGGTATCCATTGCTGCATAACTGATCCAAAACATAGTCACTTCAAATAATAATTTTACTTTGACTCATGATTTCATGAGTCAGGAATTTGGGAAGGGTCTGGCTGGGCAGTTCCTTCCTGTGATGTACAGTAACAGCTGGGGTTGCTGGAACTGAAGGAACAACTTCCAAGATGTAAGGTTTATTCATGTGTCTGGTGCATGCCTGCTCCTTCCCACCTCTCCTTCTCTCTGCAGCATCTCATCCTCCAGGGCCTCTCTGCAGAGTCTGCACATGATGGTCTTAGGTTATTTGCACTTTTCCTTGACCACTGGTTTCTCAGAGGCCGGAAGTGGGAGTCACTCTAAGACGGGTTAAGGGCCATCCGAGAACTATCGCAGCATCACTTCTGCCAGATTCCCTTAGTCAAAGCAGTCAGGAGACCCATCCAGATTCAAGGGGGCTGGAGAAATAGACTCCACCTCCTTACTGGAGTGAAGGAGAAGGTCATATTGCAGAAGAGCACGTGGACTGGTAGATACTGTTGTGACCATCTTTGCAAAAACAACCTGCCACAACAGGGTAAAAAGAAGCATAGACATTTGTCAGGAGGAATGATGTTTTTTCTAGTACTGAACTTGTAAGATGAATTATGTGGGATCTCGTATAGACTGTCATTGCACAGTGATGAAAACAATATCATCAAGAGCCAGTTTGCAGAATATGAAATGCTCGGGATCTTATATGCTTAGTAATTCTGAAAACTGAAAACTTTATTTCTAAAAGCTCTGCTTCTCAGAAATTAGTTATCTTCCCGCCCACCCAGAGATGATGACTTGGGTGCCAGGATAGCATTAGAAATTAGTTATGGTCCCTGGAATCAAATTTTCCCCTCTAATCGATTGATGGCCATGTAACACACCGTCTTTAATGTGCCAGATCCTGGCACAGCTCTGTGGAGGTCATGTAGTCACACATCAGGCCTCTGCCCTCCTGACCTTCCATCTTGTAGGAAAAGTAACATAAAAAACAATACAAAGTATGGGTGTGGATCTGAAGTTTTCAGTTGTCGTCAGAGAGCTGCCGACATTAGACTCCTGCTAGACAGGAGATCTCAGCACAGGTGTTTATTAAAAATTCAGATGCTCTGCCCCAATCTTTCCTATTGAACTAGCCTCTCTGGCACTGGAACCCAGAGACCTCTTCTTTGAACGTGCTCCCCAGGTGACTCTGAGTAGGCTGCCCTTGAGAGCTCCTTGTACAGGTCATTGTGAAGGTTCAGAGAGAGACTGCTGCTGACAGCCAGCACAAATTAAGAACTTCCTCTTGCTGAGGGACTGTTCTAAGTGTTTTACATGACATTAGTCAATCTTCACACCAGCTCAGCGAAGCATTGCTCTCCATACTCAAGGCATACAGAGGTTCCAGAACGTATACACGGTCAGGCAGTTTCAAAATAGGTGATGCCAGGACTCACTTCCAGGCATCAGGTTCCAAAGCCTCTCTGAGGGGTTCTGTGAGTCCAGGTGACCAGGGAGGGCTTCAAGGAAGCTCTATTTGGTGCCAGGATGCTACCAGCTTTCTGGGGCTTGAGGCTGTGATCTTCTCCTAGACAACTGTCCTGATGCTTCCATGGTAAATGTGGAAAAATTCAAGTTCATGAATTTTGCTAATGTGCTGTCCTTTGAAAATAGCAGGGACTAGGAGAACAGACACTGGTCTCATATTTTGGTGCCGCTAGCTGCCAGGCGTGTGACCTTCAGGCCACTTCACGTGGTCCCACACTGCTGATCTGTGAATGGGGCCTTGGGTTGGGCTACCTCCAGGTCCCCTTTAAGTTCAGTATTTGTCCCAGGTCCCAGATGATTTTATTTGACAGCCTCCATGCTTAATGCTGTGTGTGGATTCATTGAATCAATGATTGTTTCATTCATTCCACTCATTCAACAAATAGCTTCTCTGTGTCTACAATTGGCACTCAATTCTCCGAGAAGTGAATGTCTAAAGCACCACTTAATAACTTAAAAGCTGATTTTACCAATTTCATTTCACAGTGATGCTTCCCAAAGGATTAACGTTAATGTGCCCCCTCGGCGCCAGCACACTTGCCCGCAAATGCGCCTCCCATTGTTTGAAAGGAAACCTACAAGGGGACTACCCCGCCCCATCCTCAGTACTTTCTAATTCAAATCAGCTGACACTCACTGACTTTCTGCCCTGGGGCACATCCTCCACCTTCAGTCCTACTTTGATCCTGGAGCCCAGGCCGCTTTCGTTTCACAGTTGAAGTAACAAAGGTTAAAACAGATGACAACTCTTTCTAGAGAGCTGGGTCCTTTGCCCCCCAACTACACTGTGTGGTGAGACACGGAGGAGGCTGCGTCACATGGGCTGGCCAACCTTGGGAGCTTTGAAGTCCTGATGAACCAGAAGGCTCTTCTCTAGTCCAGTATCTCAGGAGCAGATTGTCTTCAAAGCACAGAAGACTGACAGTATTTACCATGCAAGGCCTGAGGGCTGGCGTGGGGAAGGGCCTCGAACTCTTGCCAGCAGCCCCTCGGGGCATTTTCCTGGAGTTGGAGGAGTTCTGGGAGGCCCCAGTCCCGTCATCCTGGAGGTGGGGAAGTCCTTTATCCAGGGTCAGAGCAAGTACCTGGGCAGGAGGCAAAGTGGGAGGGGGTCAGCAAAGGAAAACCAAAATAAAACCCAGCAAAACAGAATCCAGTGCTGCATCCCACAGTCCTCTGATGAGTCCCTGTCACCTCAGAAGTCTGCTGCAGCCTGGCCCTGCTCATTAGCCCTGAGGATTACTCTCCTCAGACAAGGCCCCAGTGCCCTTTCCTTCCAGTTCATCCTCCCTCCGCTCCACCCACTTCCTCAGCAATTCTCTTTTCCCGAATTGCCAAACCCAGCAGCCCCAGCTTCTCTGGGAAGCTGGGAGCTGGGGACACGTTCCTGGGGGACCCTGGATGACTGCCTTTGAGTCTTTACCAGCAGCAGAGGAGGCAGCCAAGCCCAGATGTGAAGTCCCTCCCTCTCTGAGTGCAGCCGTGCCCTGGTGGCTTCTTTCCCAGAGTCAGGTCTTCTGAGGAGTGCTTAGCAAGTGTGTCAGCTTCCAGACCAAGGCCTGCTGTTCTTGGCTCCAGGAGATGTTTTTCAGCTCCGAATGCTGGGTGTAGACATCTCTGCGGGGGTGGGAGTGGAGGGGTGAGGGCAGACCTCTCCACTCATCAGAATTCAGAGTGTGACTCCTCCACTCTGTCCTTTCCGTGACTTTACATGTTCTCAGGACAGCTTTCAGAAAGCCTCCTGCCTGCTACTTGCACTCGGGGGTGGGGGCCGGGGAGTCACGCAGGGACTATATGTGGAATTTGTTGAGAGCAGGCAGAAGGAAGCAAAGACACCCTCTTCTGATTCGTGACATGTGAGAACATTCTCTTGACAGAAGCAGCTCCCGGTAATAGTAACAGCTCCCGGGGCCTTCGAAAGACCGCAGCCCGTCACCTTCAGCACCCTGCCAAGCTCAGCAGCGGTGCCTTGGCAGGAGGGGGCGGAGGACCCGGAGGCAGAGTCGCCTGGGGCTGGGGGCTAAGGGCAGACACTGGGAGAGGCAGAGTTAGAGGGAGGCTGAGAGAGCAGATGCAGGGGCACCCGAGAGGCAGAGAGAAACCGAGGCAAGGATAGACTTGGACAGTGAAGTATACAGGGACCTAGGAAGCCAGAGAGGGGGAGGCGGGAATAGTGCCGAAGATGGAGATGGGTGGAGATGGTCATCCAGAGATCTCCCCTGCCTTGCTACCACTCCCATCCCCCCAAAGCCCTCCCTGAATCCTACCAACACACTTCTTGCCCAGAATCCAGCAGCTGGCTCAGCTGGGATAGGGTGGTGGTGGGGGGGCAAGGAAGTGACTCATGAAAGACCACCAGTGACAAGAATTTCTGGATCTCTGGAGCCTGCAGAGGGGTCCAGGACCCAGGATTCCTTGGTCTGTAGCTCTAGGAAACTGCTTTCTTCCTGATGTCAAGATTTGGGAGATCAGGGTGATGCTGTTTCTTTCAAAAAGAATATATTTTTAAAAATAAAGTGTTGCCTTCTCTCATTTAAAAATAACCATTTCCCACCCCTGCTACCTCATTACAAAAGAAAACAATGCAAGCTCATCAGGGAGAGCTGGGAAAAATATGAACAGATACAAGAAAAAATGCAGCGTGAATTGTAAATACATCACCTAATGATAACCACTGCTAGCGAATGTGATGGTTTTTCTTTCCGTCTTTTGTCAATGCATAGAGCCATATAATTAGTTATATAATAATATGCCACGAGTCTTTTATGAAATATTATTTAACATTACCACTTGTATTAGTGTATATACTCTAATATATGGACAAGATGTTCTTTATTGAGGTCATCTATGGTTGAACATTTAGGTTGCATCTAACTTTGCTACTATGAACAACACTTTGATAAATATCTTTCTTGCCTACATCTTTGCCTGTGTTTACGAATATATCTGGAGGATATAGCTAAAGAAGGAGACGTATTACGCCAAAGTTATGCACACTTTTTTGGGGGGGAGGTTTGGAGTCTCACTCTGTCGCCCAGACTGGAGTGCAGTGGCCGCTCCCAGCCACCGCAACCTTGACCTGCTGGGCTCCAGCGATCCTTCTGCCTCAGCCTTCCAAGTAGCTGGAACTACAGGCACGCGCTACCTCGCCTGGCTAATTTTTGATTTATTGTAGAGATGAGGTCTCGCCAAGTCGCCCAGGTGAGTCTCGAACTTGCAGGCTCAGGCAATTCACTCACCTCAGCCTCCCAAAGGCGTGGGATTACAGGCTGAGCCATTGAGCCTGGCTAGCTACACACATTTTTAAGGTACTCACACACACACACACACACACACACACACACACACATATATACATATATATGTGTGTGTGTGTGTGTGTGTGTGTGTGTGTGTGTGAGTACCTTAAAAATGTGTGTAGCTAGCCAGGCTCAATGGCTCAGCCTGTAATCCCACGCCTTTGGGAGGTTGAGGTGAGTGAATTGCCTGAGCCTGCAAGTTCGAGACTCACCTGGGCGACTTGGCGAGACCTCATCTCTACAATAAATCAAAAATTAGCCAGGCGAGGTAGCGCGTGCCTGTAGTTCCAGCTACTTGGAAGGCTGAGGCAGAAGGATCGCTGGAGCCCAGCAGGTCAAGG